>NW_027456920.1:132500-241410 GCF_040206685.1 Ascaphus truei
TTTGCCTTTGCAGCTACTGCATGACATTGGGCACTATTGCTAAGCCTGCTGTCTACAAGCACCCCTAAATCCTTCTCCATCAAGGATTCCCCCAATATATCTCCATTTAATTTGTAAGTCGCCTTTTTATTCTTGTATCCCAAATGCATAACCTTATATTTATCTGTATTAAACCTCATTTGCCATTTACCTGCCCACGTTTCCAGTCTCTCCAAGTCCTTCTGAAGAGAAATTTCATCCTGCTCTGATAAGACGGAGGCATTCACCCCAGAAACCTGATCCTGTCATCCCCCATACCATCGCGGGAGACTCAGGCCCCCCTGTTGCCAGCAGGTATGCACCACACTCAGACACGTAGCCAGACCCTAGTACAGAGGAGGGGGGCCCGATCTGCGATTGGCCCAGGGAAGGGGGGCTACATTGGGAATCGATGTTATTTTTCTTCATATTAATGGGTATCCTCAAAGCGAATGATATGCCAAAATGACGTCCATTAGCAAAACTACAATTGTTTCTTCACTTTTTCTGCTTGATCAATAGGGTGACCAGATTTCGAAAATGAAAAACCGGGACACCTTAAAAAATAATTTATTAAACAAATTACATCACGTGACACCCCCTGTTGCCATGACAACAAGACACTCTGATGCCCCTGCAGTGTTAGTGTGTATAGAGGTGGGGGCTTTGCTTGGGCCCTTCAACTCTTACAGCCAGGGCATTATTGGCCAGGAATGCCCAGTTCGGAGGGGATTACTACTTCAAAATGTATTTGATTCGTAACAACATCAAAAAACTCTAATACCAATAACTAACAACCACAGACAATGATAATCTAAACCATCAAATAAAATGTCTACGGCCCTTGTTCAAGCATGTTTGCGGTACTTACCAGATAAATCAGTGCCTGCAATCCACAACTCTATCCGCCTCTCCGAGCGTCTGAAAGCAACCCAGCGTTCCTGGTGTGTGGCTGAAGAGGTGAGGGACTCCCTCCTCTCAAACGGAAAAGAAGAGCAAAAAATAGAGTTGGAACATACCTATCATACAGGGATGAGAGAGAGAGACAGAGAATGAGAGACAGAGAATGAGAGACAGAGAATGAGAGACAGAGAATGAGAGAGAGACAGAGAATGAGAGAGAGACACAGAGAGAGAGAGAGAGACAGAGAATGAGAGAGAGACAGAGAGAGGGACATAGGGAGAGAGAGACAAAAGTAATGTACTGTATAACCATTATACCGTACCCCCTAGTATTCGTGTAATCATTGTCCCACACCCCCTTTTACTCACGCTTTGGCAATACTGAAATGTTCTTTTGACAGAGACACACAGAGAGAAACAGAGACACACAGAGAGAGACAGAGACACAGAGAGAGAGACAGAGACACAGAGAGACACACAGAGAGAGACAGAGACACACAGAGAGAGACAGAGACACAGAGAGAGAGAGAGAGACACAGAGAGAGAGAGAGAGACACGGGCCTATTTAGTAAGCGTCGATAAGGCTGCGTCTATAGTATTTCAGACGGAGGGAAGGCACACACGCTGCAATACACTTGCTGAAGCCTGAGCTTTTTTATGGCTTTGCAGGGTATGCAGCGGGTGCGATTGGGGGCGTGGCAATAAATATTTGGAGGCGTGGCAATAACGTTCCGGCGCGGACGTCACTTCCCTACCTCACATCCCGATCCACCGGCATTTTTTCAGATGCAGCATCTGAAGCACTGTGCAGACAAGAAGAAAAATGCACACAATGCGCACCAGAAATTAAAATATAGTAAATTATTTATTAATAAAACAAGAAATAACCGAGGAGGATCCAACCCCACCTCAGTACTTTCTTCTCGTTGCTATTGCCACACTATACGTCCTGACGCCGGAAGGGAAGTTGGTACGCGACCAAGACGAGACACCGGATTTACAGTGGAACCACAACATACCACAGATTGCTGGAAGACCACACTGCGAGGGGCGCAGCCTATCGAGTTTCCCGGTCATCGTCCAAAGTCTGGAGCTGCGGAGTGACCACCGGATTACCACGGAGCCCGAGCCTGTCTCACACAATGCTTTTACCAAACGGATGTTTGTGAGTTTGCTATTTTTATCTTGTCCAGGAAATGAAATTGTTAAACCGAATTTACACATGGAGCGGGCGCTTTCTCTTCTTTTTTTTGTTTAGATATCTATCGAGGAGGTGGTTGTTTCCCTGAAGAGAGCTGCCAGGGCTCCAGAGGACGCCCGAATTGGATCCTTTTATGATTGAGTTATAACATAGCTATTAGAGCTAGGTTTCTGGACTTTTATTGTGTTTAGGCATAGTGTTTATTATTATTTTATTACAGCTACTTTTTAGTAATTGCACTGTTATTAATTCTGACCACTAATTCTCACTGCCATTATAATCTCTCTCTAGCCACAACCAAATTGCTATATCAGCTATATTATTTATTGGTTATACCAGGGGAGCACAAACTTTTGCAGCTCGCCCCCCTGCCGGTGCTCGCGCCCCCCCCCCCTTACCTTGATGCGGCGTCATGTGACCTGCAGCGGCATTTGACGAGGGTGACGTCACATGACCCCGCAGCGTAATTTAACATACTGTGCTATATCTATGCACACACAGCTGTCTCTAGGCATAAAACACATCCACACCGGGGGAAGGACCAGCACAGATAACATTCCAAGAGACACTGTTTTTAAGTATACCTTTTGCTTGCTTCATTCATTGTAACATCGCCGGAAGAAGAGATCAGTGTATCTCGAAAGCTCGCACAAATAAAAGCATTTCGTTAGCCACAGAACGGTATTATCTATTTATTTTTTGATTATTGAAGCTCGGCTAACACGGTACTGATACCTCTATATATATATATTGCGCGCGCACACACACATATAACGTTTTATCCAACTTTTTCATTTATCATTTGTAGAGAAAATGAACAATGTCGCCAGAAGTGCTATTTTTCAAAATGTAACATCTCTACTAATTAGTGTAAAATGATACTTCATATAAAGCAGGTTATGGGACCCATTATAAAATGACCTTCATGTTTCTTATCACATACCAGTATATGGAACTTTCTATTATCACAAGCTGCTAACATGTGACAGGGCTCAGAGTCTGAGCCCAGAATGTGACATACAGAACATTCTCATTCTAAATTTCAAAAAATATTGTGTTGATTTCTGACCTGACTGCCGTGGTTACAGCTCAACCACTCTGTTCTACTGTATGTCACCACTTTCTGCCACAACCAGCTGACGGTGGATCTGCAAGGAGTTCAACGCTTATTGGCATCACATCTGTTGCTTGGTTGACGTATCATTTCTCCAGCTTTTTATTGTATTGTTTTTAAATAGATTATATTTATTTAGTTGAATAGATATTTATTTAGTTTAATAGATATTTATTTAGTTTAATAGATTATATTTCTAAGTTTAATAAGTTATATTTCTTAGTTTAATAAGTTATATTTCTTAGTTTAATAAAATATATTTCTTAGTTTAATAAGTTATATTTCTTAGTTTAATAAGTTATATTTGTTAGTTTAATAAATTATATTTCTTAGTTTAATAAGTTATATTTCTTAGTTAATAGATTATATTTGTTAGCACAGTAGATTATATTTACTAGTATTTAAGTCTCCCCCTCAGTGCCCCATTAGGACCCGTGCGCATATTTCACATCTTTTCGGAGTCGCTTATTTTTTAGACCCTCGGAGCCGAAACCTAAAGGGGTCAGCTAAGAAAGTTCGGTTCAAGAGGAGCCGCACAGCTTAAAGACAGAACATTTCCAAGGGAGATGGAGACAATTTGGGTAAGATCTGATTAAAGGACATCCTTTGAGGAAGGAAAGGGTGACAGGGGAGTCTAAGAGGGGGGTGAGAGAGCAAGGTGGTGTGTCAGATTGGGGCAGAGCAAGAGAACGCAAAAATGATGGGGATTTGCTGCACACCAAAAAAAAACAATAAGTAGTGATACTTTTACCGGTGCCCCTTAGTCTCAGGGAAGACCGGCATTTCGTCCAATGGATACAATATGATTGATGGGAAAGGGCACACGGATTTGAATAAAAAAAGATAATTTATTGTGCCACAGACTACAATGTTTCGGCTGCTGGCCTTTCTTTGCTGGATTTAGTGGGTTTAGCCACTTTACCTGAGAAAGACCAGCAGGCCGAAATGTTGTTGTCTATGGCAGTGCAAGAGAAAACAGGTTGGGGGGGGTGGGTTCTCGCAAAGTCGCCGACCCATGGGTGAGTGTCCCCGGTGGAAACTAGTCCTGGACCCCGGGAAAGCTGTCTGTGGCCCATACAAGCTGAGTAACATGTAAAAAGGACACATGTATGTTCAGAATGAGTTAGCATGGTATTTTGAGAGGCACCATAGCAGGTCAGTGCAAGTCAGTGCAGAGCACTGCAAGGTCAGTCAATATGAGGAAGGGTCCGATGGAGGAGTTGGAGGGTCCCAGAATATCTCTTAAAGCAGGGGTGCGCAAATCAAGGGGCACGACATTTTCTTGGGAGGAGGGGCTCGGCGCTTACAGAGGCCCCTCGCTCTTCCCCACAGCATTTAAATTAAATGCCGGAGATCGCGTGCAAGGCCTCTGTAAGTTCCCTTTCCTTGTCTCCGGCGGCTTCTGGCGACAGCAATGTGGCGTCACATGATGTGGCATTGCCATAGCAACGTGATATCACATGACGTCGTTACATCAGAACGTCGGAGACAAGGTGGGGAAGGTGGAGGGGGGAGCAGGGGGAAAAGGTTGTGCAACCCTGTCTTAAAGCATTGCCTTGCATACAGATCAGAGGCCAAGAATGGATATGGATATCCGATGTGAAGCCGGAAATAAGACAGAAAAGACCGTTTCGGGGGAAGAAGGTGAGTGATGAAATAGCCGTCACTGTGTAACTCTTCCAATTACCTGCAACTTCATGCAGAGAAATAGCAACGCTTGTTTTTAACGTGCTAAGCGCCTAATGGGGAATTCAACTGCTGAGAAGTTAAGGGAGTTACTAACCCAAACTCAGCGACGTTTCTGTGTCTCTGTGATAACTCCCCCAGGACATGCCTGAAAACCAGAGGTAACTCAATGTATTTTTGATAAATAGAAACATGACCTTCTGGGGAGGGGTATATAATGGGTACTGGGCCTGGTGAGGTGGGTATAACGAGTACTGGGCCTGGGGAGGGGCGTATAACAGGGTACTGGGCCTTGGGAAGGTTGTATAACTGGGTACTGGGCCTGGGGAGGTGGGTATAACGGGTATTTGCCCTGTGGAGGGCGGTATAACGTGGTATTGGGGATGGGGTATAAGTGGCACAGGAGCTCTTGCGATACAGAGTATCACTGTCCCTGGTTACAAACACTTCATGTCTCCTGCAGATCAGGACACACACGAAGGTGGTGCCCTTTGTGCCACCAGACGACGAGGCGGGCTACGAGGCGGACGACGAGGCATACGACAAAGCGGGCGTCAAGTGGAACAATGAGGTGGGCTACAAGGCGGCCGATGACGCAGACATGGTGTACGATGACCAAGGAGCATACGACAGGTGTGGCCGGATCTGCTGCTTCACCTTTTTTAGACGGAGGAGAAGACCCCGGGAGCAGGTAGGAGAATACGAGAGGTGCGGACAGATCTGCTGCTTCACCTTTTTTAGGCGGAGAAGAAGCCAGGTGCAGGTAGCAGAGGAGCCAGGGCGTAGATACAGGGGTATTCTAGGGGCCCTGAGAAGTTGGTTTGACCGCAGGAGAGGCAGATAAGATCAGGAAGGCTGAGGGAGGGGCAGGTACTAGAGGGAGATAGGGATATTGGGCGTGAGAGGGTGAGAGAGAACAAGGAGCAGGGCCAGAGCACGGGTTTCATGCGCCCGAGGCAAAACTTAAAATTTGTGCCCCAGTTGTATAAAAAATAATAAGATAAATAAAATAATAAAATAAACAGTGGCGTAGATATCGGGGCTGCAGGGGGGTGCGACCGCACCCCAGCGCAACGCAAAATAAAAATAAAAGGGCGCCAAAATACTGGATAAAAAAAAGAATAATAATTTAAAAAAAAAGATAAATAAATAAAATAATAAGAGGAAAAAATAATAATGATTATTAATGCGCCCCTAGGACCTCTGCGCGCTAGGCGACCGCCTAATGGCCGGCCGGCCCTGCGAGGTATGCGGGAGGAAAAGGGGTGAATGGGATAGATATGCAGGGGGATGGGGGAGCAGGTGAGTTATACACAGGGGCACAAGGGCCCCATCACCCGCATCTCTATATACTGAGTGTGCCCCTGTGTATAACAACGCTGATCTGTGCTGCTCCATCTGATCTCACTGCGCAGTGATCCAGGGACCATCCGATCGCCATTTAATGGGGTCAGGAAGGAATTTTTTTCCCCCATTGCACAGCAGGGGTTATGTTTCGCCTTCCTCTGGATCACAGCAACAAACTGCACTTTGTGCATGAATTATCAGTGAGATCTTTATACACCCTGCATTGGTCTTCACCCCTTTGCTGCCGGAGGGGCCTGCAATGCATTGCTCTGCGTGTTACTATATCGCTCTGCAATGTGCTGCAGGCCCCTCCCAGCAAAGAGATTCATTATTTCAATAAAATACTCTCTTTAATCAAACCTATGTGTAGTGTCTTTTCTATCCGTTGTATCTATTGCTAACAGCTCAGTGATTCTTCCCCAGGACGCTGCACTAGTGTCACGCTGCCAAGCCCAGGTGTGAGGGAGATTTATAGGGTCACATATACACTTCTGCCAAAACACGAGTGCAAACAGGAAGCCCCTCTGATCTCATATATTTTATTACACAAAACGGTATCTAAAAAGGTAAAAATAACATACATGGGATTCTGCTACAAATATCTCTCTAATTACAAACCAATTAGCAAATCATTCAGATTAGTCGAGCGAAAAGAAAGGGTTAAGTATCTCATGTACAGTATATGCAGTGTAGGCTGTTCTGCAGCATTACATGCAGGGGACAACGTTTAGGGGATATAAGTAATGCTGATCTCAGAGCTGACCGGCTGACCTGCTCTACCGGCTGACCGGCTGACCTGCTCTTCTGGCTGACCTGCTGACCTGCTCTACTGGCTGACCGGCTGACCTGCTCTACCGGCTGACCGGCTTCTCTTCTTTCAGCTAAATGACCTGAATTGTGGCCCCTGTATCTCCCAATTAAACGTTTTATTGGCATATTCTTGTTTGACTCGTTCTATACAGACATTTTCTATATATTCATTGTGGGATTTGATAACATCTGTAAGATCTCTCAGAATATCACATTCTGTACGTTTGTGTTGAAGATTTTTCCATTCTCAATTTACTTAATATTAGTTTTTGGCATCAATTATTTATATCGAGTCCAAAATACCTTTATACAGAATGCTGTTCCATTTAGCCCACAAATGCTGCTTCATTAAAGCCCATGGGTGGCACTTTATGCATTCTCAAACTTTTAGGCAACATCCCTAATTTCCAAAAGTGGGATTAAATCTGTACATATTTAAATGGTTAATTTTCTTACTCAGACTCCTAAATCCCTCCCCAAATATATCCGTTTCACATAAAAGTGTGTGCGCTTCTCCTTCCGCCTAACTGGCACGTCGTCCTTACGGGCGCCACTCCTTGCAACTCCACGCTGCCCTCCAGTGGCAAAAGAAATAAGATACATTTACTATACTCGTCTGGCAGCTGCTCCCGTATAAGGTGGGTAACTCTGTATTAGGGGTCTTGGTAGACTATATTTTATACTTATGTCGGATAGATGAGGAATTAATATTCCTAACGGGTTATTGTGAGAGGCCTTAGATCTTATCCTATATGCACGCAGCCCTCGCCTCTCTGACCTTGAACACGTACTTCAATCTGATTTTTGAGACTTGAAACTGGATTTCCCAAAACAAACTGATTTTAAACACTGACAAGACTGTAACAATGGTATTTGGGACCAGAGCTAAATTGCTAAAGCTACCAATGACAGAGCTTCAGATAAAAACCAGCTCTAAAACCATCCTAGCCCCTGTTACTTGTTTGAAATATCTGATCATTCAACTCCCATTTAACATTTGGGTTGCACATTGATACCCTGACATCCAAATCCTATGCCAAACTAGGTGTACTTTAAAGGAACAAATCCTCCCTAAGGCCCTCATGCAGTAAGCAGCGATAAGCCACTTATCACCAGCTTATCGCCAAAAAAGCCACACTGATACACACACACACACACACACACAGATACAGACACACTGATACACACACACACACCGCGCCCTGATGGCAGGGGTGGAGGCGTGGGGCTCCTGCTCTCCTCTGTCTGCCGTTACCGAACCCTTCCTATTCCCCCCTCTCTTGCTTTTCCCTCCTTTGAGGCTCACACTGTCCAGATCTTCTCTCCTCTCCCTGTTCATGTGGCGGTCATCTATCGCCCACCTACCTCTACTCATCCCCCTTCTGCCTTTCTCTCTCACTTTGAATCCTGGCTCTCTTTCTTTCTCTCCTCAGACTCCCCTGTTCTTCTCCTTGGGGACTTCAATTGCCACATTGATGACCCCTCTCTCTCTTGGGCTTCCCGCTTTCTTTCTCTTACCTCTTCTTTTGGCCTTCAACAGTGGACTGCAGCCAGCACCCACAAGGATGGCCACTACTTAGACCTGGTTTTCACTAAAAACTTATCTCTCTCTGATTTCTCCATTTCCCCTTTTCCTCTCTCTGACCATCATCTCATCTCATTCTCTTTATCTCGCTTCTCCCCTTCTCCACCTCCATCTACCCCCCGGTTCTGCAGAAACCTGCGCTCTATTCACTTACCTGACTTTGAGTCCACTTTACACTCCTCCCTCTCCTCTCTCAGCTCTGCTACAGACCCTGACAACCTGGTCAGAAAGTACAACTCTGTCTTGTCCTCATCTCTTGATCTACATGCCCCGCTTTCTCTCTGCCGCCCTCGCCCTTCTAACCCTAGACCCTGGCTAAATTCCCACACGCGCATGCTGCGTTCCTCCACTCGTTCCTCTGAACGCCTCTGGAGGAAGTCTCACACTCTCGCAGACTTCCTTCACTACAAATTTATGCTATCCTGTTTCAACTCTGCCCTCTCGCAAGCTAAACAAGCCTACTTTTCTGCACTAATAACATGCACAAGTCTAACCCACGCCGACTGTTCTCTGTCTTTGATACTCTACTCAAACCACCCTCAGCTGCCTCTCCTTCCTCCATCTCCGCTCAGGACTTTGCAGACTATTTTAAGGAAAAGGTGGAATCCATACGGCAGAACATCCCCTGTTTCTTCCCCCCATCCTACACCTCTTCCTAACTCTCCTCCTGCCTTCCTTGAGTCTTTTTCCACTGTCTCAGAGGAGGATGTGTCGCTGTTGATCTCCTCTTCTCCCTCTACCACTTGCCCTCTTGACCCCATTCCCTCCCATCTCCTAAAACCTCTAGCTCCTACTATAATCCCTACGCTTACACACATTTTTAACTCCTCCCTCTGCTCTGGAACCTTTCCATCCTCCTTCAAACATGCAACAGTCATACCATTACTCAAAAACAGCAAGCTTGACCCTACCTGTCTTTCTAACTATCGACCTGTCTCCCTCCTGCCTTTTGCCTCTAAACTACTTGAACGTCTTGTATTCTCTCGCTTGCTCCATTTTCTCAACACTTATTCTCTCCTAGACCCTCTACAATCTGGCTTCCGCACTGCTCACTCCACGGAAACAACCCTCACTAAAATAACTGACGAGCTCCATGCTGCCAAAGACAGAGGTCATTACACTCTGCTCATATTACTCGACCTCTCTGCAGCATTTGACACCGTGGACCACCCTCTTCTCCTCCACATTCTCCATACTCTAGGTATTCGGAACAAAGCTCTATCCTGGATCTCATCCTACCTCTCCCATCGTACTTTTAGTGTCTCTTCTGCTAACACCTCCTCCTCCTCTATTGATCTCTCTGTGGGGGTACCCCAGGGCTCTGTCCTGGGACCTCTTCTCTTTTCTCTGTACACACTCTCTCTAGGTGACCTAATAACATCTTTTGGGTTTAATTATCACCTCTATGCCGACGACACACAAATATACTTTTCAACACCTGACCTTACACCTGCTGTACAAACCAAAGTTTCTGAATGTCTCTCTGCTATATCATCCTGGATGGCCCTCCGACGCCTTAAACTCAACATGGCTAAAACAGAGCTCCTCATACTTCCTCCCAAACCTGGCCCTAATACCTCCTTCCACATTACTGTTGGAACTACAATCATTCACCCAGTAGCCCAAGCACGCTGCCTAGGGGTCACGTTCGACTCCTCTCTCACATTCGCCCCTCACATTCAAAACATTTCTAAAACTTGTCGCTTTTTCCTCCGAAATATAACTAAGATACGCCCTTTCCTCTGTTGTTCGACTGCTAAAACTCTGACTCAGGCCCTCATTCTCTCCTGTCTTGATTACTGTAACCTCCTGCTGTCCGGCCTTCCTGCCTCTCACCTGTCTCCCCTACAATCTATCCTAAATGCTGTTGCCAGAATCACTCTACTCTTTCCTAGATCTGTCTCAGCATCTCCCCTCATGAAATCCCTCTCCTGGCTTCCGATCAAATCCCGCATCTCACACTCCATTCTTCTCCTCACTTTTAAAGCTTTACATTCTTCTGCCCCTCCTTACATCTCATCCCTAATTTCTCGGTATGCACCATCCAGACTCTTGCGTTCTTCTCAAGGATGTCTTCTTTCTACCCCCTTTGTATCTAAAGCCCTCTCCCGCCTTAAACCTTTTTCACTGACTGCCCCACATCTCTGGAATGCCCTTCCCCTCAGTACCCGACTAGCACCCTCTCTATCCACCTTTAAGACCCACCTTAAGACACACTTGCTTAAAGAAGCATATGAATAGCACTGTGGATATTCTAAACACGATACATAATGCTTGACCCCCTGCAGACGCACTTACCAGAACTCCCTCCTACTGTCTCTGTACGTTCTCCCTACCTACCAATTAGACTGTAAGCTCCTCGGGGCAGGGACTCCTCTTCCGAAATGTTACTTTTATGTCTAAAGCACTTATTCCCATGATATGTTTTTTATATTATCTGTTATTTATTTGATTACCACATGTATTACTACTGTGAAGCGCTATGTACACTAATGGCGCTATATAAATAAAGACATACAATACAATACAATACACACACACACAGATACAGACACACTGATACACACACACACACACACACACACCCATTAATACACACACACACACACACACACACACACACACACACACACACACACACACACACACACTGATTCACACACACACACACACACACACACCCACTGATTCACACACACACACACACACACACACACACACCCACTGATTCACACACACACAGACCCACTGATACACACACACACACACAGACCCACTGATACACACACACACACACACACACACACTGAAACACACACACACACTGAAACACACACACACACTGAAACACGCGCGCACACACACACACACACACACACACACACACACACACACACACACACACACACACACACTGACACACACACTGACACACACACAGATACACACAGATACACACACACACAGATACACACACACACACACACAGATACACAAACACACAGAGATACACATACACACACACACACATACACACAAATACACACACACAGATACACATACACACACACACACACACACTGATACACACACACACACACACACACACACACACACACACACTGATACACATACACACACACACACACACACACACACACACACACTGATACACATACACACACACACACACACACACAGATACACACACCCACACACACCCACTGATTCACACACACACACACACACACACACACACACACACACACACACACACACACACACACAAAGCTGTGAGCGCCGGAGGGGCAAAGGTGGGAGCGCCGGGGGGCAAAGCTGTGAGCGCCGGGGGGGGGGCAAAGGTGGGAGCGCCGGGGGGCAAAGGTGGGAGTGCCGATGGGGCAAAGGTGGGAGCGCCGGGGGGCAAAGGTGGGAGTGCCGATGGGGCAATGGTGGGAGCGCCGGGGGGGCAATGGTGGGAGCGCCAGGGGGGCAAAGGTACAAGGTGGTACAAAGGTAGGCGCACCCCCGCTACCACCTCCTATTACCCCCCCTGGCTGGGACCCGGGACAGAAAGGGGACACTCACCGCGAACAGAGGAGCCGGGAGCGGGAAGACACTTGTGCTCTGCACAAAGCGGAAGTCCCGCCCCCGGCTTCCTCTGACCTGCCTGCAACCAATCCCCTGCGGGCCGGCCGGCATTCTAAGTCCCGCCCCCGGCATTCTCCTTCATTCAGTCTCCCCGGCAGCATTCACACACACACATAGAAAATACTTACCGGCCGCCGCATTCTCCTCACCGCCGCTGCCCCGCAATACCGGGACCAGGGACAAAAATCGGGACATAACCGGGACGGAGCTAAAATCGGGACAGGGCAGAAAAAAACGGGACTGTCCCGGCAAAACCGGGACGAATGGTCACCCTACTTACAGACTATTCACTTGAGTGGACCATAAAGTGTCTTATAGAGGGAACTCTAAGGTGTCTTAAGATGCATTAAGATATATTATGTATGTAAATATTTATTTATATAGCGCTTTATAAGAGAGGCAATACAGTACAGAGAATTATAGTACAATAAGTGCAACAAACAAAATCAGACAATAGGAAAGGAAATCCCTGGCCTGCAGAGCTTACAGTCTTAATGCTAGATCCATGGAACTCTGTTGTGTTTACGCTAATAACGGGACATTCCTGAAATTGGTACCTGACCCTGTGTGGTAGGCAGAGACACAGGGGCAGTGCCTGCCAATATCATAAAGAGCAGTGCACTTCCTATTTAGTAGAAGTGTGTGTCAGAGTTAAGAGTTCAGTCCAGAGTTAGAGTCTGCTGAGTCTGTCACCTGGCTGGCCCAGGGTGACAGAGAGAGCCTATATCAATTGGCCGTTGGAGAAGGGGAGCCATCAGCCTCTGAGTAGAGCTGATGCAACCTTAGTTAGGGAGGTGGACCAATTCCTCTCACCCTGTTTAGGGGGCGAGGGAAGAGCTAGCCCCACCCTGGGTGCCCTTGACCTGGGGTGGTGGCAGGGACACAGAGACCATCCTGAGGGAGAGCAGTCCTGTGTGGAGGAAGACACCCTGTACCTGATATATAGTCTTGTTGCTGCTATTCTGCTGCTCTGAATAAAGAGCTGCGGCTGCTTTTAAAGATATACAGTGTGAGACTGGAATCTCTCATCCCCGAGGGGGGGGGGGACTCTCTGGAAGGATTCCACCCGTATTCCTGGGGCTCAGAGATGGAGGCGCTGCACCATTACATACATAGTTACATAATAGATGAGGTTGAAAAAAGACGTACGTCCATCAAGTTCAACCTATGCTAAATTCAGACAACAGATACTTACTTATTGATCCAGAGGAAGGCAAACAAAAAACCCCATTAAGGGGAAAAATTAATTCCTTCCTGACTCCAAGAATTGGCAATCGGATTAATCCCTGGATCAACATCCTTCCCATATATACTTATTTGGTATATCCCTGTATACCTGTCCCATCTAAAAAGATGTCCAACCTTTTTTTGAACAAATCTATTGTATCTGCCATCACAGTCTCCATGGGTAATGAGTTCCACATTTTAACTGCCCTTACTGTAAAGAACCCTTTCCTTTGTTGCTGGTGAAATTTCCTTTCCTCCAACCTTAAGGGATGGCCCCGAGTCCTTTGTACTTGCCTTGGGATGAATAGTTCTTTTGAAAGCTCCTTGTATTGTCCCTGAATATATTTGTATATAGTTATGATATCCCCTCTTAGACGCCTCTTTTCTAATGTAAATAAATCCAATATAGCTAGCCTCTCCTCATAAGTTAGAATGTCCATCCCCTTTATTAATTTGGTGGCTCTTCTCTGCACTCTCTCTAGTTCCAAAATGTCTTTTCTTAGGATTGGTGCCCAAAATTGTACTCCATATTCAAGGTGTGGTCTTACTGATGCTTTGTAAAGGGGCATAATTATGTCTACTTCCCTTCCATCAATTGCCCGTTTGATGCAAGATAAGATCTTGTTTGCCTTTGCAGCTACTGCATGACATTGGGCACTATTGCTAAGCCTGCTGTCTACAAGCACCCCTAAATCCTTCTCCATCAAGGATTCCCCCAATATATCTCCATTTAATTTGTAAGTCGCCTTTTTATTCTTGCATCCCAAATGCATAACCTTATATTTATCTGTATTAAACCTCATTTGCCATTTACCTGCCCACGTTTCCAGTCTCTCCAAGTCCTTCTGAAGAGAAATTTCATCCTGCTCTGATAAGACGGAGGCATTCACCCCAGAAACCTGATCCTGTCATCCCCCATACCATCGCGGGAGACTCAGGCCCCCCTGTTGCCAGCAGGTATGCACCACACTCAGACACGTAGCCAGACCCTAGTACAGAGGAGGGGGGCCCGATCTGCGATTGGCCCAGGGAAGGGGGGCTACATTGGGAATCGATGTTATTTTTCTTCATATTAATGGGTATCCTCAAAGCGAATGATATGCCAAAATGACGTCCATTAGCAAAACTACAATTGTTTCTTCACTTTTTCTGCTTGATCAATAGGGTGACCAGATTTCGAAAATGAAAAACCGGGACACCTTAAAAAATAATTTATTAAACAAATTACATCACGTGACACCCCCTGTTGCCATGACAACAAGACACTCTGATGCCCCTGCAGTGTTAGTGTGTATAGAGGTGGGGGCTTTGCTTGGGCCCTTCAACTCTTACAGCCAGGGCATTATTGGCCAGGAATGCCCAGTTCGGAGGGGATTACTACTTCAAAATGTATTTGATTCGTAACAACATCAAAAAACTCTAATAACAATAACTAACAACCACAGACAATGATAATCTAAACCATCAAATAAAATGTCTACGGCCCTTGTTCAAGCATGTTTGCGGTACTTACCAGATAAATCAGTGCCTGCAATCCACGACTGTATCCGCCTCTCCGAGCGTCTGAAAGCAACCCAGCGTTCCTGGTGTGTGGCTGAAGAGGTGAGGGACTCCCTCCTCTCAAACGGAAAAGAAGAGCAAAAAATAGAGTTGGAACATACCTATCATACAGGGATGAGAGAGACAGAGAATGAGAGAGAGACAGAGAATGAGAGACAGAGAATGAGAGAGAGACAGAGAATGAGAGAGAGACAGAGAGAGGGACATAGGGAGAGAGAGACAAAAGTAATGTACTGTATAACCATTATACCGTACCCCCTAGTATTCGTGTAATCATTGTCCCACACCCCCTTTTACTCACGCTTTGGCAATACTGAAATGTTCTTTTGACAGAGACACACAGAGAGAAACAGAGACACACAGAGAGAGACAGAGACACAGAGAGAGAGACAGAGACACAGAGAGACACACAGAGAGAGACAGAGACACACAGAGAGAGACAGAGACACAGAGAGAGAGAGAGAGACACAGAGAGAGAGAGAGAGACACGGGCCTATTTAGTAAGCGTCGATAAGGCTGCGTCTATAGTATTTCAGACGGAGGGAAGGCACACACGCTGCAATACACTTGCTGAAGCCTGAGCTTTTTTATGGCTTTGCAGGGTATGCAGCGGGTGCGATTGGGGGCGTGGCAATAAATATTTGGAGGCGTGGCAATAACGTTCCGGCGCGGACGTCACTTTCCTACCTCACATCCCGATCCACCGGCATTTTTTCAGATGCAGCATCTGAAGCACTGTGCAGACAAGAAGAAAAATGCACACAATGCGCACCAGAGATTAAAATATAGTAAATTATTTATTAATAAAACAAGAAATAACCGAGGAGGATCCAACCCCACCTCAGTACTTTCTTCTCGTTGCTATTGCCACACTATACGTCCTGACGCCGGAAGGGAAGTTGGTACGCGACCAAGACGAGACACCGGATTTACAGTGGAACCACAACATACCACAGATTGCTGGAGGACCACACTGCGAGGGGCGCAGCCTATCGAGTTTCCCGGTCATCGTCCAAAGTCTGGAGCTGCGGAGTGACCACCGGATTACCACGGAGCCCGAGCCTGTCTCACACAATGCTTTTACCAAACGGATGTTTGTGAGTTTGCTATTTTTATCTTGTCCAGGAAATGAAATTGTTAAACCGAATTTACACATGGAGCGGGCGCTTTCTCTTCTTTTTTTTGTTTAGATATCTATCGAGGAGGTGGTTGTTTCCCTGAAGAGAGCGGCCAGGGCTCCAGAGGACGCCCGAATTGGATCCTTTTATGATTGAGTTATAACATAGCTATTAGAGCTAGGTTTCTGGACTTTTATTGTGTTTAGGCATAGTGTTTATTATTATTTTATTACAGCTACTTTTTAGTAATTGCACTGTTATTAATTCTGACCACTAATTCTCACTGCCATTATAATCTCTCTCTAGCCACAACCAAATTGCTATATCAGCTATATTATTTATTGGTTATACCAGGGGAGCACAAACTTTTGCAGCTCGCCCCCCTGCCGGTGCTCGCGCCCCCCCCCCTTACCTTGATGCGGCGTCATGTGACCTGCAGCGGCATTTGACGAGGGTGACGTCACATGACCCCGCAGCGTAATTTAACATACTGTGCTATATCTATGCACACACAGCTGTCTCTAGGCATAAAACACATCCACACCGGGGGAAGGACCAGCACAGATAACATTCCAAGAGACACTGTTTTTAAGTATACCTTTTGCTTGCTTCATTCATTGTAACATCGCCGGAAGAAGAGATCAGTGTATCTCGAAAGCTCGCACAAATAAAAGCATTTCGTTAGCCACAGAACGGTATTATCTATTTATTTTTTGATTATTGAAGCTCGGCTAACACGGTACTGATACCTCTATATATATATATTGCGCGCGCACACACACATATAACGTTTTATCCAACTTTTTCATTTATCATTTGTAGAGAAAATGAACAATGTCGCCAGAAGTGCTATTTTTCAAAATGTAACATCTCTACTAATTAGTGTAAAATGATACTTCATATAAAGCAGGTTATGGGACCCATTATAAAATGACCTTCATGTTTCTTATCACATACCAGTATATGGATACTTTCTATTATCACAAGCTGCTAACATGTGACAGGGCTCAGAGTCTGAGCCCAGAATGTGACATACAGAACATTCTCATTCTAAATTTCAAAAAATATTGTGTTGATTTCTGACCTGACTGCCGTGGTTACAGCTCAACCACTCTGTTCTACTGTATGTCACCACTTTCTGCCACAACCAGCTGACGGTGGATCTGCAAGGAGTTCAACGCTTATTGGCATCACATCTGTTGCTTGGTTGACGTATCATTTCTCCAGCTTTTTATTGTATTGTTTTTAAATAGATTATATTTATTTAGTTGAATAGATATTTATTTAGTTTAATAGATATTTATTTAGTTTAATAGATTATATTTCTAAGTTTAATAAGTTATATTTCTTAGTTTAATAAGTTATATTTCTTAGTTTAATAAAATATATTTCTTAGTTTAATAAGTTATATTTCTTAGTTTAATAAGTTATATTTGTTAGTTTAATAAATTATATTTCTTAGTTTAATAAGTTATATTTCTTAGTTAATAGATTATATTTGTTAGCACAGTAGATTATATTTACTAGTATTTAAGTCTCCCCCTCAGTGCCCCATTAGGACCCGTGCGCATATTTCACATCTTTTCGGAGTCGCTTATTTTTTAGACCCTCGGAGCCGAAACCTAAAGGGGTCAGCTAAGAAAGTTCGGATCAAGAGGAGCCGCACAGCTTAAAGACAGAACATTTCCAAGGGAGATGGAGACAATTTGGGTAAGATCTGATTAAAGGACATCCTTTGAGGAAGGAAAGGGTGACAGGGGAGTCTAAGAGGGGGGTGAGAGAGCAAGGTGGTGTGTCAGATTGGGGCAGAGCAAGAGAACGCAAAAATGATGGGGATTTGCTGCACACCAAAAAAAAACAATAAGTAGTGATACTTTTACCGGTGCCCCTTAGTCTCAGGGAAGACCGGCATTTCGTCCAATGGATACAATATGATTGATGGGAAAGGGCACACGGATTTGAATAAAAAAAGATAATTTATTGTGCCACAGACTACAATGTTTCGGCTGCTGGCCTTTCTTTGCTGGATTTAGTGGGTTTAGCCACTTTACCTGAGAAAGACCAGCAGGCCGAAATGTTGTTGTCTATGGCAGTGCAAGAGAAAACAGGTTGGGGGGGGTGGGTTCTCGCAAAGTCGCCGACCCATGGGTGAGTGTCCCCGGTGGAAACTAGTCCTGGACCCCGGGAAAGCTGTCTGTGGCCCATACAAGCTGAGTAACATGTAAAAAGGACACATGTATGTTCAGAATGAGTTAGCATGGTATTTTGAGAGGCACCATAGCAGGTCAGTGCAAGTCAGTGCAGAGCACTGCAAGAGCAGTCAATATGAGGAAGGGTCCGATGGAGGAGTTGGAGGGTCCCAGAATATCTCTTAAAGCAGGGGTGCGCAAATCAAGGGGCACGACATTTTCTTGGGAGGAGGGGCTCGGCGCTTACAGAGGCCCCTCGCTCTTCCCCACAGCATTTAAATTAAATGCCGGAGATCGCGTGCAAGGCCTCTGTAAGTTCCCTTTCCTTGTCTCCGGCGGCTTCTGGCGACAGCAATGTGGCGTCACATGATGTGGCATTGCCATAGCAACGTGATATCACATGACGTCGTTACATCAGAACGTCGGAGACAAGGTGGGGAAGGTGGAGGGGGGAGCAGGGGGAAAAGGTTGTGCAACCCTGTCTTAAAGCATTGCCTTGCATACAGATCAGAGGCCAAGAATGGATATGGATATCCGATGTGAAGCCGGAAATAAGACAGAAAAGACCGTTTCGGGGGAAGAAGGTGAGTGATGAAATAGCCGTCACTGTGTAACTCTTCCAATTACCTGCAACTTCATGCAGAGAAATAGCAACGCTTGTTTTTAACGTGCTAAGCGCCTAATGGGGAATTCAACTGCTGAGAAGTTAAGGGAGTTACTAACCCAAACTCAGCGACGTTTCTGTGTCTCTGTGATAACTCCCCCAGGACATGCCTGAAAACCAGAGGTAACTCAATGTATTTTTGATAAATAGAAACATGACCTTCTGGGGAGGGGTATATAATGGGTACTGGGCCTGGTGAGGTGGGTATAACGAGTACTGGGCCTGGGGAGGGGCGTATAACAGGGTACTGGGCCTTGGGAAGGTTGTATAACTGGGTACTGGGCCTGGGGAGGTGGGTATAACGGGTATTTGCCCTGTGGAGGGCGGTATAACGTGGTATTGGGGATGGGGTATAAGTGGCACAGGAGCTCTTGCGATACAGAGTATCACTGTCCCTGGTTACAAACACTTCATGTCTCCTGCAGATCAGGACACACACGAAGGTGGTGCCCTTTGTGCCACCAGACGACGAGGCGGGCTACGAGGCGGACGACGAGGCATACGACAAAGCGGGCGTCAAGTGGAACAATGAGGTGGGCTACAAGGCGGCCGATGACGCAGACGTGGTGTACGATGACCAAGGAGCATACGACAGGTGTGGCCGGATCTGCTGCTTCACCTTTTTTAGGCGGAGGAGAAGACCCCGGGAGCAGGTAGGAGAATACGAGAGGTGCGGACAGATCTGCTGCTTCACCTTTTTTAGGCGGAGAAGAAGCCAGGTGCAGGTAGCAGAGGAGCCAGGGCGTAGATACAGGGGTATTCTAGGGGCCCTGAGAAGTTGGTTTGACCGCAGGAGAGGCAGATAAGATCAGGAAGGCTGAGGGAGGGGCAGGTACTAGAGGGAGATAGGGATATTGGGCGTGAGAGGGTGAGAGAGAACAAGGAGCAGGGCCAGAGCACGGGTTTCATGCGCCCGAGGCAGAACTTAAAATTTGTGCCCCAGTTGTATAAAAAATAATAAGATAAATAAAATAATAAAATAAACAGTGGCGTAGATATCGGGGCTGCAGGGGGGTGCGACCGCACCCCAGCGCAACGCAAAATAAAAATAAAAGGGCGCCAAAATACTGGATAAAAAAAAGAATAATAATTTAAAAAAAAAGATAAATAAATAAAATAATAAGAGGAAAAAATAATAATGATTATTAATGCGCCCCTAGGACCTCTGCGCGCTAGGCGACCGCCTAATGGCCGGCCGGCCCTGCGAGGTATGCGGGAGGAAAAGGGGTGAATGGGATAGATATGCAGGGGGATGGGGGAGCAGGTGAGTTATACACAGGGGCACAAGGGCCCCATCACCCGCATCTCTATATACTGAGTGTGCCCCTGTGTATAACAACGCTGATCTGTGCTGCTCCATCTGATCTCACTGCGCAGTGATCCAGGGACCATCCGATCGCCATTTAATGGGGTCAGGAAGGAATTTTTTTCCCCCATTGCACAGCAGGGGTTATGTTTCGCCTTCCTCTGGATCACAGCAACAAACTGCACTTTGTGCATGAATTATCAGTGAGATCTTTATACACCCTGCATTGGTCTTCACCCCTTTGCTGCCGGAGGGGCCTGCAATGCATTGCTCTGCGTGTTACTATATCGCTCTGCAATGTGCTGCAGGCCCCTCCCAGCAAAGAGATTCATTATTTCAATAAAATACTCTCTTTAATCAAACCTATGTGTAGTGTCTTTTCTATCCGTTGTATCTATTGCTAACAGCTCAGTGATTCTTCCCCAGGACGCTGCACTAGTGTCACGCTGCCAAGCCCAGGTGTGAGGGAGATTTATAGGGTCACATATACACTTCTGCCAAAACACGAGTGCAAACAGGAAGCCCCTCTGATCTCATATATTTTATTACACAAAACGGTATCTAAAAAGGTAAAAATAACATACATGGGATTCTGCTACAAATATCTCTCTAATTACAAACCAATTAGCAAATCATTCAGATTAGTCGAGCGAAAAGAAAGGGTTAAGTATCTCATGTACAGTATATGCAGTGTAGGCTGTTCTGCAGCATTACATGCAGGGGACAACGTTTAGGGGATATAAGTAATGCTGATCTCAGAGCTGACCGGCTGACCTGCTCTACCGGCTGACCGGCTGACCTGCTCTTCTGGCTGACCTGCTGACCTGCTCTACTGGCTGACCGGCTGACCTGCTCTACCGGCTGACCGGCTTCTCTTCTTTCAGCTAAATGACCTGAATTGTGGCCCCTGTATCTCCCAATTAAACGTTTTATTGGCATATTCTTGTTTGACTCGTTCTATACAGACATTTTCTATATATTCATTGTGGGATTTGATAACATCTGTAAGATCTCTCAGAATATCACATTCTGTACGTTTGTGTTGAAGATTTTTCCATTCTCAATTTACTTAATATTAGTTTTTGGCATCAATTATTTATATCGAGTCCAAAATACCTTTATACAGAATGCTGTTCCCTTTAGCCCACAAATGCTGCTTCATTAAAGCCCATGGGTGGCACTTTATGCATTCTCAAACTTTTAGGCAACATCCCTAATTTCCAAAAGTGGGATTAAATCTGTACATATTTAAATGGTTAATTTTCTTACTCAGACTCCTAAATCCCTCCCCAAATATATCCGTTTCACATAAAAGTGTGTGCGCTTCTCCTTCCGCCTAACTGGCACGTCGTCCTTACGGGCGCCACTCCTTGCAACTCCACGCTGCCCTCCAGTGGCAAAAGAAATAAGATACATTTACTATACTCGTCTGGCAGCTGCTCCCGTATAAGGTGGGTAACTCTGTATTAGGGGTCTTGGTAGACTATATTTTATACTTATGTCGGATAGATGAGGAATTAATATTCCTAACGGGTTATTGTGAGAGGCCTTAGATCTTATCCTATATGCACGCAGCCCTCGCCTCTCTGACCTTGAACACGTACTTCAATCTGATTTTTGAGACTTGAAACTGGATTTCCCAAAACAAACTGATTTTAAACACTGACAAGACTGTAACAATGGTATTTGGGACCAGAGCTAAATTGCTAAAGCTACCAATGACAGAGCTTCAGATAAAAACCAGCTCTAAAACCATCCTAGCCCCTGTTACTTGTTTGAAATATCTGATCATTCAACTCCCATTTAACATTTGGGTTGCACATTGATACCCTGACATCCAAATCCTATGCCAAACTAGGTGTACTTTAAAGGAACAAATCCTCCCTAAGGCCCTCATGCAGTAAGCAGCGATAAGCCACTTATCACCAGCTTATCGCCAAAAAAGCCACACTGATACACACACACACACACACACACACAGATACAGACACACTGATACACACACACACACCGCGCCCTGATGGCAGGGGTGGAGGCGTGGGGCTCCTGCTCTCCTCTGTCTGCCGTTACCGAACCCTTCCTATTCCCCCCTCTCTTGCTTTTCCCTCCTTTGAGGCTCACACTGTCCAGATCTTCTCTCCTCTCCCTGTTCATGTGGCGGTCATCTATCGCCCACCTACCTCTACTCATCCCCCTTCTGCCTTTCTCTCTCACTTTGAATCCTGGCTCTCTTTCTTTCTCTCCTCAGACTCCCCTGTTCTTCTCCTTGGGGACTTCAATTGCCACATTGATGACCCCTCTCTCTCTTGGGCTTCCCGCTTTCTTTCTCTTACCTCTTCTTTTGGCCTTCAACAGTGGACTGCAGCCAGCACCCACAAGGATGGCCACTACTTAGACCTGGTTTTCACTAAAAACTTATCTCTCTCTGATTTCTCCATTTCCCCTTTTCCTCTCTCTGACCATCATCTCATCTCATTCTCTTTATCTCGCTTCTCCCCTTCTCCACCTCCATCTACCCCCCGGTTCTGCAGAAACCTGCGCTCTATTCACTTACCTGACTTTGAGTCCACTTTACACTCCTCCCTCTCCTCTCTCAGCTCTGCTACAGACCCTGACAACCTGGTCAGAAAGTACAACTCTGTCTTGTCCTCATCTCTTGATCTACATGCCCCGCTTTCTCTCTGCCGCCCTCGCCCTTCTAACCCTAGACCCTGGCTAAATTCCCACACGCGCATGCTGCGTTCCTCCACTCGTTCCTCTGAACGCCTCTGGAGGAAGTCTCACACTCTCGCAGACTTCCTTCACTACAAATTTATGCTATCCTGTTTCAACTCTGCCCTCTCGCAAGCTAAACAAGCCTACTTTTCTGCACTAATAACATGCACAAGTCTAACCCACGCCGACTGTTCTCTGTCTTTGATACTCTACTCAAACCACCCTCAGCTGCCTCTCCTTCCTCCATCTCCGCTCAGGACTTTGCAGACTATTTTAAGGAAAAGGTGGAATCCATACGGCAGAACATCCCCTGTTTCTTCCCCCCATCCTACACCTCTTCCTAACTCTCCTCCTGCCTTCCTTGAGTCTTTTTCCACTGTCTCAGAGGAGGATGTGTCGCTGTTGATCTCCTCTTCTCCCTCTACCACTTGCCCTCTTGACCCCATTCCCTCCCATCTCCTAAAACCTCTAGCTCCTACTATAATCCCTACGCTTACACACATTTTTAACTCCTCCCTCTGCTCTGGAACCTTTCCATCCTCCTTCAAACATGCAACAGTCATACCATTACTCAAAAACAGCAAGCTTGACCCTACCTGTCTTTCTAACTATCGACCTGTCTCCCTCCTGCCTTTTGCCTCTAAACTACTTGAACGTCTTGTATTCTCTCGCTTGCTCCATTTTCTCAACACTTATTCTCTCCTAGACCCTCTACAATCTGGCTTCCGCACTGCTCACTCCACGGAAACAACCCTCACTAAAATAACTGACGAGATCCATGCTGCCAAAGACAGAGGTCATTACACTCTGCTCATATTACTCGACCTCTCTGCAGCATTTGACACCGTGGACCACCCTCTTCTCCTCCACATTCTCCATACTCTAGGTATTCGGAACAAAGCTCTATCCTGGATCTCATCCTACCTCTCCCATCGTACTTTTAGTGTCTCTTCTGCTAACACCTCCTCCTCCTCTATTGATCTCTCTGTGGGGGTACCCCAGGGCTCTGTCCTGGGACCTCTTCTCTTTTCTCTGTACACACTCTCTCTAGGTGACCTAATAACATCTTTTGGGTTTAATTATCACCTCTATGCCGACGACACACAAATATACTTTTCAACACCTGACCTTACACCTGCTGTACAAACCAAAGTTTCTGAATGTCTCTCTGCTATATCATCCTGGATGGCCCTCCGACGCCTTAAACTCAACATGGCTAAAACAGAGCTCCTCATACTTCCTCCCAAACCTGGCCCTAATACCTCCTTCCACATTACTGTTGGAACTACAATCATTCACCCAGTAGCCCAAGCACGCTGCCTAGGGGTCACGTTCGACTCCTCTCTCACATTCGCCCCTCACATTCAAAACATTTCTAAAACTTGTCGCTTTTTCCTCCGCAATATAACTAAGATACGCCCTTTCCTCTGTTGTTCGACTGCTAAAACTCTGACTCAGGCCCTCATTCTCTCCTGTCTTGATTACTGTAACCTCCTGCTGTCCGGCCTTCCTGCCTCTCACCTGTCTCCCCTACAATCTATCCTAAATGCTGTTGCCAGAATCACTCTACTCTTTCCTAGATCTGTCTCAGCATCTCCCCTCATGAAATCCCTCTCCTGGCTTCCGATCAAATCCCGCATCTCACACTCCATTCTTCTCCTCACTTTTAAAGCTTTACATTCTTCTGCCCCTCCTTACATCTCATCCCTAATTTCTCGGTATGCACCATCCAGACTCTTGCGTTCTTCTCAAGGATGTCTTCTTTCTACCCCCTTTGTATCTAAAGCCCTCTCCCGCCTTAAACCTTTTTCACTGACTGCCCCACATCTCTGGAATGCCCTTCCCCTCAGTACCCGACTAGCACCCTCTCTATCCACCTTTAAGACCCACCTTAAGACACACTTGCTTAAAGAAGCATATGAATAGCACTGTGGATATTCTAAACACGATACATAATGCTTGACCCCCTTCAGACGCACTTACCAGAACTCCCTCCTACTGTCTCTGTACGTTCTCCCTACCTACCAATTAGACTGTAAGCTCCTCGGGGCAGGGACTCCTCTTCCGAAATGTTACTTTTATGTCTAAAGCACTTATTCCCATGATATGTTTTTTATATTATCTGTTATTTATTTGATTACCACATGTATTACTACTGTGAAGCGCTATGTACACTAATGGCGCTATATAAATAAAGACATACAATACAATACAATACACACACACACAGATACAGACACACTGATACATACACACACACACACACACACCCACTAATACACACACACACACACACACACACACACACACACACACACTGATTCACACACACACACACACACACACACTGATTCACACACACACACACACACACACACACTGATTCACACACACACACACACACACACACCCACCCACTGATTCACACACACACACACACCCACTGATTCACACACACACAGACCCACTGATACACACACACACACACACACACACTGAAACACACACACACACTGAAACACACACACACACACTGAAACACACACACACACACACACACACACACACACACACACACACACACACACACACACACTGACACACACACACACACACACACACACAGATACACACAGATACACACACACACAGATACACACACACACACAGATACACAAACACACAGAGATACACATACACACACACACACACACATACACACAAATACACACACACAGATACACATACACACACACACACACACACACACTGATACACATACACACACACACACACACACACACACACACACACACTGATACACATACACACACACACACACACACACACACACACACTGATACACATACACACACATACAGATACACACACCCACACACACCCACTGATTCACACACACACACACACACACACACACACACACACACACACACAAAGCTGTGAGCGCCGGAGGGGCAAAGGTGGGAGCGCCGGGGGGCAAAGCTGTGAGCGCCGGGGGGGGGGGGGCAAAGGTGGGAGCGCCGGGGGGCAAAGGTGGGAGTGCCGATGGGGCAAAGGTGGGAGCGCCGGGGGGCAAAGGTGGGAGTGCCGATGGGGCAATGGTGGGAGCGCCGGGGGGGCAATGGTGGGAGCGCCAGGGGGGCAAAGGTACAAGGTGGTACAAAGGTAGGCGCACCCCCGCTACCACCTCCTATTACCCCCCCTGGCTGGGACCCGGGACAGAAAGGGGACACTCACCGCGAACAGAGGAGCCGGGAGCGGGAAGACACTTGTGCTCTGCACAAAGCGGAAGTCCCGCCCCCGGCTTCCTCTGACCTGCCTGCAACCAATCCCCTGCGGGCCGGCCGGCATTCTAAGTCCCGCCCCCGGCATTCTCCTTCATTCAGTCTCCCCGGCAGCATTCACACACACACATAGAAAATACTTACCGGCCGCCGCATTCTCCTCACCGCCGCTGCCCCGCAATACCGGGACCAGGGACAAAAACCGGGACATAACCGGGACGGAGCTAAAATCGGGACAGGGCAGAAAAAAACGGGACTGTCCCGGCAAAACCGGGACGAATGGTCACCCTACTTACAGACTATTCACTTGAGTGGACCATAAAGTGTCTTATAGAGGGAACTCTAAGGTGTCTTAAGATGCATTAAGATATATTATGTATGTAAATATTTATTTATATAGCGCTTTATAAGAGAGGCAATACAGTACAGAGAATTATAGTACAATAAGTGCAACAAACAAAATCAGACAATAGGAAAGGAAATCCCTGGCCTGCAGAGCTTACAGTCTTAATGCTAGATCCATGGAACTCTGTTGTGTTTACGCTAATAACGGGACATTCCTGAAATTGGTACCTGACCCTGTGTGGTAGGCAGAGACACAGGGGCAGTGCCTGCCAATATCATAAAGAGCAGTGCACTTCCTATTTAGTAGAAGTGTGTGTCAGAGTTAAGAGTTCAGTCCAGAGTTAGAGTCTGCTGAGTCTGTCACCTGGCTGGCCCAGGGTGACAGAGAGAGCCTATATCAATTGGCCGTTGGAGAAGGGGAGCCATCAGCCTCTGAGTAGAGCTGATGCAACCTTAGTTAGGGAGGTGGACCAATTCCTCTCACCCTGTTTAGGGGGCGAGGGAAGAGCTAGCCCCACCCTGGGTGCCCTTGACCTGGGGTGGTGGCAGGGACACAGAGACCATCCTGAGGGAGAGCAGTCCTGTGTGGAGGAAGACACCCTGTACCTGATATATAGTCTTGTTGCTGCTATTCTGCTGCTGTGAATAAAGAGCTGCGGCTGCTTTTAAAGATATACAGTGTGAGACTGGAATCTCTCATCCCCGAGGGGGGGGGGGGGGACTCTCTGGAAGGATTCCACCCGTATTCCTGGGGCTCAGAGATGGAGGCGCTGCACCATTACATACATAGTTACATAATAGATGAGGTTGAAAAAAGACGTACGTCCATCAAGTTCAACCTATGCTAAATTCAGACAACAGATACTTACTTATTGATCCAGAGGAAGGCAAACAAAAAACCCCATTAAGGGGAAAAATTAATTCCTTCCTGACTCCAAGAATTGGCAATCGGATTAATCCCTGGATCAACATCCTTCCCATATATACTTATTTGGTATATCCCTGTATACCTGTCCCATCTAAAAAGATGTCCAACCTTTTTTTGAACAAATCTATTGTATCTGCCATCACAGTCTCCATGGGTAATGAGTTCCACATTTTAACTGCCCTTACTGTAAAGAACCCTTTCCTTTGTTGCTGGTGAAATTTCCTTTCCTCCAACCTTAAGGGATGGCCCGAGTCCTTTGTACTGCCCGTGGGATGAATAGTTCTTTTGAAAGCTCCTTGTATTGTCCCTGAATATATTTGTATATAGTTATGATATCCCCTCTTAGACGCCTCTTTTCTAATGTAAATAAATCCAATATAGCTAGCCTCTCCTCATAAGTTAGAATGTCCATCCCCTTTATTAATTTGGTGGCTCTTCTCTGCACTCTCTCTAGTTCCAAAATGTCTTTTCTTAGGATTGGTGCCCAAAATTGTACTCCATATTCAAGGTGTGGTCTTACTAATGCTTTGTAAAGGGGCATAATTATGTCTACTTCCCTTCCATCAATTGCCCGTTTGATGCAAGATAAGATCTTGTTTGCCTTTGCAGCTACTGCATGACATTGGGCACTATTGCTAAGCCTGCTGTCTACAAGCACCCCTAAATCCTTCTCCATCAAGGATTCCCCCAATATATCTCCATTTAATTTGTAAGTCGCCTTTTTATTCTTGCATCCCAAATGCATAACCTTATATTTATCTGTATTAAACCTCATTTGCCATTTACCTGCCCACGTTTCCAGTCTCTCCAAGTCCTTCTGAAGAGAAATTTCATCCTGCTCTGATAAGACGGAGGCATTCACCCCAGAAACCTGATCCTGTCATCCCCCATACCATCGCGGGAGACTCAGGCCCCCCTGTTGCCAGCAGGTATGCACCACACTCAGACACGTAGCCAGACCCTAGTACAGAGGAGGGGGGCCCGATCTGCGATTGGCCCAGGGAAGGGGGGCTACATTGGGAATCGATGTTATTTTTCTTCATATTAATGGGTATCCTCAAAGCGAATGATATGCCAAAATGACGTCCATTAGCAAAACTACAATTGTTTCTTCACTTTTTCTGCTTGATCAATAGGGTGACCAGATTTCGAAAATGAAAAACCGGGACACCTTAAAAAATAATTTATTAAACAAATTACATCACGTGACACCCCCTGTTGCCATGACAACAAGACACTCTGATGCCCCTGCAGTGTTAGTGTGTATAGAGGTGGGGGCTTTGCTTGGGCCCTTCAACTCTTACAGCCAGGGCATTATTGGCCAGGAATGCCCAGTTCGGAGGGGATTACTACTTCAAAATGTATTTGATTCGTAACAACATCAAAAAACTCTAATACCAATAACTAACAACCACAGACAATGATAATCTAAACCATCAAATAAAATGTCTACGGCCCTTGTTCAAGCATGTTTGCGGTACTTACCAGATAAATCAGTGCCTGCAATCCACGACTGTATCCGCCTCTCCGAGCGTCTGAAAGCAACCCAGCGTTCCTGGTGTGTGGCTGAAGAGGTGAGGGACTCCCTCCTCTCAAACGGAAAAGAAGAGCAAAAAATAGAGTTGGAACATACCTATCATACAGGGATGAGAGAGAGAGACAGAGAATGAGAGAGAGACAGAGAATGAGAGACAGAGAATGAGAGACAGAGAATGAGAGAGAGACAGAGAATGAGAGAGAGACACAGAGAGAGAGAGAGACAGAGAATGAGAGAGAGACAGAGAGAGGGACATAGGGAGAGAGAGACAAAAGTAATGTACTGTATAACCATTATACCGTACCCCCTAGTATTCGTGTAATCATTGTCCCACACCCCCTTTTACTCACGCTTTGGCAATACTGAAATGTTCTTTTGACAGAGACACACAGAGAGAAACAGAGACACACAGAGAGAGACAGAGACACAGAGAGAGAGACAGAGACACAGAGAGACACACAGAGAGAGACAGAGACACAGAGAGAGACAGAGACACAGAGAGAGAGAGAGAGACACAGAGAGAGAGAGAGAGACACGGGCCTATTTAGTAAGCGTCGATAAGGCTGCGTCTATAGTATTTCAGACGGAGGGAAGGCACACACGCTGCAATACACTTGCTGAAGCCTGAGCTTTTTTATGGCTTTGCAGGGTATGCAGCGGGTGCGATTGGGGGCGTGGCAATAAATATTTGGAGGCGTGGCAATAACGTTCCGGCGCGGACGTCACTTTCCTACCTCACATCCCGATCCACCGGCATTTTTTCAGATGCAGCATCTGAAGCACTGTGCAGACAAGAAGAAAAATGCACACAATGCGCACCAGAGATTAAAATATAGTAAATTATTTATTAATAAAACAAGAAATAACCGAGGAGGATCCAACCCCACCTCAGTACTTTCTTCTCGTTGCTATTGCCACACTATACGTCCTGACGCCGGAAGGGAAGTTGGTACGCGACCAAGACGAGACACCGGATTTACAGTGGAACCACAACATACCACAGATTGCTGGAGGACCACACTGCGAGGGGCGCAGCCTATCGAGTTTCCCGGTCATCGTCCAAAGTCTGGAGCTGCGGAGTGACCACCGGATTACCACGGAGCCCGAGCCTGTCTCACACAATGCTTTTACCAAACGGATGTTTGTGAGTTTGCTATTTTTATCTTGTCCAGGAAATGAAATTGTTAAACCGAATTTACACATGGAGTGGGCACTTTCTCTTCTTTTTTTTGTTTAGATATCTATCGAGGAGGTGGTTGTTTCCCTGAAGAGAGCTGCCAGGGCTCCAGAGGACGCCCGAATTGGATCCTTTTATGATTGAGTTATAACATAGCTATTAGAGCTAGGTTTCTGGACTTTTATTGTGTTTAGGCATAGTGTTTATTATTATTTTATTACAGCTACTTTTTAGTAATTGCACTGTTATTAATTCTGACCACTAATTCTCACTGCCATTATAATCTCTCTCTAGCCACAACCAAATTGCTATATCAGCTATATTATTTATTGGTTATACCAGGGGAGCACAAACTTTTGCAGCTCGCCCCCCTGCCGGTGCTCGCGCCCCCCCCCCTTACCTTGATGCGGCGTCATGTGACCTGCAGCGGCATTTGACGAGGGTGACGTCACATGACCCCGCAGCGTAATTTAACATACTGTGCTATATCTATGCACACACAGCTGTCTCTAGGCATAAAACACATCCACACCGGGGGAAGGACCAGCACAGATAACATTCCAAGAGACACTGTTTTTAAGTATACCTTTTGCTTGCTTCATTCATTGTAACATCGCCGGAAGAAGAGATCAGTGTATCTCGAAAGCTCGCACAAATAAAAGCATTTCGTTAGCCACAGAACGGTATTATCTATTTATTTTTTGATTATTGAAGCTCGGCTAACACGGTACTGATACCTCTATATATATATATTGCGCGCGCACACACACATATAACGTTTTATCCAACTTTTTCATTTATCATTTGTAGAGAAAATGAACAATGTCGCCAGAAGTGCTATTTTTCAAAATGTAACATCTCTACTAATTAGTGTAAAATGATACTTCATATAAAGCAGGTTATGGGACCCATTATAAAATGACCTTCATGTTTCTTATCACATACCAGTATATGGATACTTTCTATTATCACAAGCTGCTAACATGTGACAGGGCTCAGAGTCTGAGCCCAGAATGTGACATACAGAACATTCTCATTCTAAATTTCAAAAAATATTGTGTTGATTTCTGACCTGACTGCCGTGGTTACAGCTCAACCACTCTGTTCTACTGTATGTCACCACTTTCTGCCACAACCAGCTGACGGTGGATCTGCAAGGAGTTCAACGCTTATTGGCATCACATCTGTTGCTTGGTTGACGTATCATTTCTCCAGCTTTTTATTGTATTGTTTTTAAATAGATTATATTTATTTAGTTGAATAGATATTTATTTAGTTTAATAGATATTTATTTAGTTTAATAGATTATATTTCTAAGTTTAATAAGTTATATTTCTTCGTTTAATAAGTTATATTTCTTAGTTTAATAAAATATATTTCTTAGTTTAATAAGTTATATTTCTTAGTTTAATAAGTTATATTTGTTAGTTTAATAAATTATATTTCTTCGTTTAATAAGTTATATTTCTTAGTTAATAGATTATATTTGTTAGCACAGTAGATTATATTTACTAGTATTTAAGTCTCCCCCTCAGTGCCCCATTAGGACCCGTGCGCATATTTCACATCTTTTCGGAGTCGCTTATTTTTTAGACCCTCGGAGCCGAAACCTAAAGGGGTCAGCTAAGAAAGTTCGGATCAAGAGGAGCCGCACAGCTTAAAGACAGAACATTTCCAAGGGAGATGGAGACAATTTGGGTAAGATCTGATTAAAGGACATCCTTTGAGGAAGGAAAGGGTGACAGGGGAGTCTAAGAGGGGGGTGAGAGAGCAAGGTGGTGTGTCAGATTGGGGCAGAGCAAGAGAACGCAAAAATGATGGGGATTTGCTGCACACCAAAAAAAAACAATAAGTAGTGATACTTTTACCGGTGCCCCTTAGTCTCAGGGAAGACCGGCATTTCGTCCAATGGATACAATATGATTGATGGGAAAGGGCACACGGATTTGAATAAAAAAAGATAATTTATTGTGCCACAGACTACAATGTTTCGGCTGCTGGCCTTTCTTTGCTGGATTTAGTGGGTTTAGCCACTTTACCTGAGAAAGACCAGCAGGCCGAAATGTTGTTGTCTATGGCAGTGCAAGAGAAAACAGGTTGGGGGGGGTGGGTTCTCGCAAAGTCGCCGACCCATGGGTGAGTGTCCCCGGTGGAAACTAGTCCTGGACCCCGGGAAAGCTGTCTGTGGCCCATACAAGCTGAGTAACATGTAAAAAGGACACATGTATGTTCAGAATGAGTTAGCATGGTATTTTGAGAAGCACCATAGCAGGTCAGTGCAAGTCAGTGCAGAGCACTGCAAGGTCAGTCAATATGAGGAAGGGTCCGATGGAGGAGTTGGAGGGTCCCAGAATATCTCTTAAAGCAGGGGTGCGCAAATCAAGGGGCACGACATTTTCTTGGGAGGAGGGGCTCGGCGCTTACAGAGGCCCCTCGCTCTTCCCCACAGCATTTAAATTAAATGCCGGAGATCGCGTGCAAGGCCTCTGTAAGTTCCCTTTCCTTGTCTCCGGTGGCTTCTGGCGATAGCAACGTGGCGTCACATGATGTGGCATTGCCATAGCAACGTGATATCACATGACGTCGTTACATCAGAACGTCGGAGACAAGGTGGGGAAGGTGGAGGGGGGAGCAGGGGGAAAAGGTTGTGCAACCCTGTCTTAAAGCATTGCCTTGCATACAGATCAGAGGCCAAGAATGGATATGGATATCCGATGTGAAGCCGGAAATAAGACAGAAAAGACCGTTTCGGGGGAAGAAGGTGAGTGATGAAATAGCCGTCACTGTGTAACTCTTCCAATTACCTGCAACTTCATGCAGAGAAATAGCAACGCTTGTTTTTAACGTGCTAAGCGCCTAATGGGGAATTCAACTGCTGAGAAGTTAAGGGAGTTACTAACCCAAACTCAGCGACGTTTCTGTGTCTCTGTGATAACTCCCCCAGGACATGCCTGAAAACCAGAGGTAACTCAATGTATTTTTGATAAATAGAAACATGACCTTCTGGGGAGGGGTATATAATGGGTACTGGGCCTGGTGAGGTGGGTATAACGAGTACTGGGCCTGGGGAGGGGCGTATAACAGGGTACTGGGCCTTGGGAAGGTTGTATAACTGGGTACTGGGCCTGGGGAGGTGGGTATAACGGGTATTTGCCCTGTGGAGGGCGGTATAACGTGGTATTGGGGATGGGGTATAAGTGGCACAGGAGCTCTTGCGATACAGAGTATCACTGTCCCTGGTTACAAACACTTCATGTCTCCTGCAGATCAGGACACACACGAAGGTGGTGCCCTTTGTGCCACCAGACGACGAGGCGGGCTACGAGGCGGACGACGAGGCATACGACAAAGCGGGCGTCAAGTGGAACAATGAGGTGGGCTACAAGGCGGCCGATGACGCAGACGTGGTGTACGATGACCAAGGAGCATACGACAGGTGTGGCCGGATCTGCTGCTTCACCTTTTTTAGGCGGAGGAGAAGACCCCGGGAGCAGGTAGGAGAATACGAGAGGTGCGGACAGATCTGCTGCTTCACCTTTTTTAGGCGGAGAAGAAGCCAGGTGCAGGTAGCAGAGGAGCCAGGGCGTAGATACAGGGGTATTCTAGGGGCCCTGAGAAGTTGATTTGACCGCAGGAGAGGCAGATAAGATCAGGAAGGCTGAGGGAGGGGCAGGTACTAGAGGGAGATAGGGATATTGGGCGTGAGAGGGTGAGAGAGAACAAGGAGCAGGGCCAGAGCACGGGTTTCATGCGCCCGAGGCAAAACTTAAAATTTGTGCCCCAGTTGTATAAAAAATAATAAGATAAATAAAATAATAAAATAAACAGTGGCGTAGATATCGGGGCTGCAGGGGGGTGCGACCGCACCCCAGCGCAACGCAAAATAAAAATAAAAGGGCGCCAAAATACTGGATAAAAAAAAGAATAATAATTTAAAAAAAAAGATAAATAAATAAAATAATAAGAGGAAAAAATAATAATGATTATTAATGCGCCCCTAGGACCTCTGCGCGCTAGGCGACCGCCTAATGGCCGGCCGGCCCTGCGAGGTATGCGGGAGGAAAAGGGGTGAATGGGATAGATATGCAGGGGGATGGGGGAGCAGGTGAGTTATACACAGGGGCACAAGGGCCCCATCACCTGCATCTCTATATACTGAGTGTGCCCCTGTGTATAACAACGCTGATCTGTGCTGCTCCATCTGATCTCACTGCGCAGTGATCCAGGGACCATCCGATCGCCATTTAATGGGGTCAGGAAGGAATTTTTTTCCCCCATTGCACAGCAGGGGTTATGTTTCGCCTTCCTCTGGATCACAGCAACAAACTGCACTTTGTGCATGAATTATCAGTGAGATCTTTATACACCCTGCATTGGTCTTCACCCCTTTGCTGCCGGAGGGGCCTGCAATGCATTGCTCTGCGTGTTACTATATCGCTCTGCAATGTGCTGCAGGCCCCTCCCAGCAAAGAGATTCATTATTTCAATAAAATACTCTCTTTAATCAAACCTATGTGTAGTGTCTTTTCTATCCGTTGTATCTATTGCTAACAGCTCAGTGATTCTTCCCCAGGACGCTGCACTAGTGTCACGCTGCCAAGCCCAGGTGTGAGGGAGATTTATAGGGTCACATATACACTTCTGCCAAAACACGAGTGCAAACAGGAAGCCCCTCTGATCTCATATATTTTATTACACAAAACGGTATCTAAAAAGGTAAAAATAACATACATGGGATTCTGCTACAAATATCTCTCTAATTACAAACCAATTAGCAAATCATTCAGATTAGTCGAGCGAAAAGAAAGGGTTAAGTATCTCATGTACAGTATATGCAGTGTAGGCTGTTCTGCAGCATTACATGCAGGGGACAACGTTTAGGGGATATAAGTAATGCTGATCTCAGAGCTGACCGGCTGACCTGCTCTACCGGCTGACCGGCTGACCTGCTCTTCTGGCTGACCTGCTGACCTGCTCTACTGGCTGACCGGCTGACCTGCTCTACCGGCTGACCGGCTTCTCTTCTTTCAGCTAAATGACCTGAATTGTGGCCCCTGTATCTCCCAATTAAACGTTTTATTGGCATATTCTTGTTTGACTCGTTCTATACAGACATTTTCTATATATTCATTGTGGGATTTGATAACATCTGTAAGATCTCTCAGAATATCACATTCTGTACGTTTGTGTTGAAGATTTTTCCATTCTCAATTTACTTAATATTAGTTTTTGGCATCAATTATTTATATCGAGTCCAAAATACCTTTATACAGAATGCTGTTCCATTTAGCCCACAAATGCTGCTTCATTAAAGCCCATGGGTGGCACTTTATGCATTCTCAAACTTTTAGGCAACATCCCTAATTTCCAAAAGTGGGATTAAATCTGTACATATTTAAATGGTTAATTTTCTTACTCAGACTCCTAAATCCCTCCCCAAATATATCCGTTTCACATAAAAGTGTGTGCGCTTCTCCTTCCGCCTAACTGGCACGTCGTCCTTACGGGCGCCACTCCTTGCAACTCCACGCTGCCCTCCAGTGGCAAAAGAAATAAGATACATTTACTATACTCGTCTGGCAGCTGCTCCCGTATAAGGTGGGTAACTCTGTATTAGGGGTCTTGGTAGACTATATTTTATACTTATGTCGGATAGATGAGGAATTAATATTCCTAACGGGTTATTGTGAGAGGCCTTAGATCTTATCCTATATGCACGCAGCCCTCGCCTCTCTGACCTTGAACACGTACTTCAATCTGATTTTTGAGACTTGAAACTGGATTTCCCAAAACAAACTGATTTTAAACACTGACAAGACTGTAACAATGGTATTTGGGACCAGAGCTAAATTGCTAAAGCTGCCAATGACAGAGCTTCAGATAAAAACCAGCTCTAAAACCATCCTAGCCCCTGTTACTTGTTTGAAATATCTGATCATTCAACTCCCATTTAACATTTGGGTTGCACATTGATACCCTGACATCCAAATCCTATGCCAAACTAGGTGTACTTTAAAGGAACAAATCCTCCCTAAGGCCCTCATGCAGTAAGCAGCGATAAGCCACTTATCACCAGCTTATCGCCAAAAAAGCCACACTGATACACACACACACACACACACAGATACAGACACACTGATACACACACACACACCGCGCCCTGATGGCAGGGGTGGAGGCGTGGGGCTCCTGCTCTCCTCTGTCTGCCGTTACCGAACCCTTCCTATTCCCCCCTCTCTTGCTTTTCCCTCCTTTGAGGCTCACACTGTCCAGATCTTCACTCCTCTCCCTGTTCATGTGGCGGTCATCTATCGCCCACCTACCTCTACTCATCCCCCTTCTGCCTTTCTCTCTCACTTTGAATCCTGGCTCTCTTTCTTTCTCTCCTCAGACTCCCCTGTTCTTCTCCTTGGGGACTTCAATTGCCACATTGATGACCCCTCTCTCTCTTGGGCTTCCCGCTTTCTTTCTCTTACCTCTTCTTTTGGCCTTCAACAGTGGACTGCAGCCAGCACCCACAAGGATGGCCACTACTTAGACCTGGTTTTCACTAAAAACTTATCTCTCTCTGATTTCTCCATTTCCCCTTTTCCTCTCTCTGACCATCATCTCATCTCATTCTCTTTATCTCGCTTCTCCCCTTCTCCACCTCCATCTACCCCCCGGTTCTGCAGAAACCTGCGCTCTATTCACTTACCTGACTTTGAGTCCACTTTACACTCCTCCCTCTCCTCTCTCAGCTCTGCTACAGACCCTGACAACCTGGTCAGAAAGTACAACTCTGTCTTGTCCTCATCTCTTGATCTACATGCCCCGCTTTCTCTCTGCCGCCCTCGCCCTTCTAACCCTAGACCCTGGCTAAATTCCCACACGCGCATGCTGCGTTCCTCCACTCGTTCCTCTGAACGCCTCTGGAGGAAGTCTCACACTCTCGCAGACTTCCTTCACTACAAATTTATGCTATCCTGTTTCAACTCTGCCCTCTCGCAAGCTAAACAAGCCTACTTTTCTGCACTAATAACATGCACAAGTCTAACCCACGCCGACTGTTCTCTGTCTTTGATACTCTACTCAAACCACCCTCAGCTGCCTCTCCTTCCTCCATCTCCGCTCAGGACTTTGCAGACTATTTTAAGGAAAAGGTGGAATCCATACGGCAGAACATCCCCTGTTTCTTCCCCCCATCCTACACCTCTTCCTAACTCTCCTCCTGCCTTCCTTGAGTCTTTTTCCACTGTCTCAGAGGAGGATGTGTCGCTGTTGATCTCCTCTTCTCCCTCTACCACTTGCCCTCTTGACCCCATTCCCTCCCATCTCCTAAAACCTCTAGCTCCTACTATAATCCCTACGCTTACACACATTTTTAACTCCTCCCTCTGCTCTGGAACCTTTCCATCCTCCTTCAAACATGCAACAGTCATACCATTACTCAAAAACAGCAAGCTTGACCCTACCTGTCTTTCTAACTATCGACCTGTCTCCCTCCTGCCTTTTGCCTCTAAACTACTTGAACGTCTTGTATTCTCTCGCTTGCTCCATTTTCTCAACACTTATTCTCTCCTAGACCCTCTACAATCTGGCTTCCGCACTGCTCACTCCACGGAAACAACCCTCACTAAAATAACTGACGAGATCCATGCTGCCAAAGACAGAGGTCATTACACTCTGCTCATATTACTCGACCTCTCTGCAGCATTTGACACCGTGGACCACCCTCTTCTCCTCCACATTCTCCATACTCTAGGTATTCGGAACAAAGCTCTATCCTGGATCTCATCCTACCTCTCCCATCGTACTTTTAGTGTCTCTTCTGCTAACACCTCCTCCTCCTCTATTGATCTCTCTGTGGGGGTACCCCAGGGCTCTGTCCTGGGACCTCTTCTCTTTTCTCTGTACACACTCTCTCTAGGTGACCTAATAACATCTTTTGGGTTTAATTATCACCTCTATGCCGACGACACACAAATATACTTTTCAACACCTGACCTTACACCTGCTGTACAAACCAAAGTTTCTGAATGTCTCTCTGCTATATCATCCTGGATGGCCCTCCGACGCCTTAAACTCAACATGGCTAAAACAGAGCTCCTCATACTTCCTCCCAAACCTGGCCCTAATACCTCCTTCCACATTACTGTTGGAACTACAATCATTCACCCAGTAGCCCAAGCACGCTGCCTAGGGGTCACGTTCGACTCCTCTCTCACATTCGCCCCTCACATTCAAAACATTTCTAAAACTTGTCGCTTTTTCCTCCGCAATATAACTAAGATACGCCCTTTCCTCTGTTGTTCGACTGCTAAAACTCTGACTCAGGCCCTCATTCTCTCCTGTCTTGATTACTGTAACCTCCTGCTGTCCGGCCTTCCTGCCTCTCACCTGTCTCCCCTACAATCTATCCTAAATGCTGTTGCCAGAATCACTCTACTCTTTCCTAGATCTGTCTCAGCATCTCCCCTCATGAAATCCCTCTCCTGGCTTCCGATCAAATCCCGCATCTCACACTCCATTCTTCTCCTCACTTTTAAAGCTTTACATTCTTCTGCCCCTCCTTACATCTCATCCCTAATTTCTCGGTATGCACCATCCAGACTCTTGCGTTCTTCTCAAGGATGTCTTCTTTCTACCCCCTTTGTATCTAAAGCCCTCTCCCGCCTTAAACCTTTTTCACTGACTGCCCCACATCTCTGGAATGCCCTTCCCCTCAGTACCCGACTAGCACCCTCTCTATCCACCTTTAAGACCCACCTTAAGACACACTTGCTTAAAGAAGCATATGAATAGCACTGTGGATATTCTAAACACGATACATAATGCTTGACCCCCTGCAGACGCACTTACCAGAACTCCCTCCTACTGTCTCTGTACGTTCTCCCTACCTACCAATTAGACTGTAAGCTCCTCGGGGCAGGGACTCCTCTTCCGAAATGTTACTTTTATGTCTAAAGCACTTATTCCCATGATATGTTTTTTATATTATCTGTTATTTATTTGATTACCACATGTATTACTACTGTGAAGCGCTATGTACACTAATGGCGCTATATAAATAAAGACATACAATACAATACAATACACACACACACAGATACAGACACACTGATACACACACACACACACACACCCACTAATACACACACACACACACACACACACACACACACACACACACACACACACTGATTCACACACACACACACACACACACTGATTCACACACACACACACACACACACACACTGATTCACACACACACACACACACACACACACACACACACCCACTGATTCACACACACACAGACCCACTGATACACACACACACACACACACACACTGAAACACACACACACACTGAAACACACACACACACACTGAAACACACACACACACACACACACACACACAGACACACACACACACACACACACAGATACACACACACACAGATACACACACACACACACACAGATACACAAACACACAGAGATACACATACACACACACACACACATACACACAAATACACACACACAGATACACATACACACACACACACACACACTGATACACATACACACACACACACACACACACACACACACACACTGATACACATACACACACACACACACACACTGATACACATACACACACACACAGATACACACACCCACACACACCCACTGATTCACACACACACACACACACACACACACACACACACACACACAAAGCTGTGAGCGCCGGAGGGGCAAAGGTGGGAGCGCCGGGGGGCAAAGCTGTGAGCGCCGGGGGGGGGGGGGGGGCAAAGGTGGGAGCGCCGGGGGGCAAAGGTGGGAGTGCCGATGGGGCAAAGGTGGGAGCGCCGGGGGGCAAAGGTGGGAGTGCCGATGGGGCAATGGTGGGAGCGCCGGGGGGGCAATGGTGGGAGCGCCAGGGGGGCAAAGGTACAAGGTGGTACAAAGGTAGGCGCACCCCCGCTACCACCTCCTATTACCCCCCCTGGCTGGGACCCGGGACAGAAAGGGGACACTCACCGCGAACAGAGGAGCCGGGAGCGGGAAGACACTTGTGCTCTGCACAAAGCGGAAGTCCCGCCCCCGGCTTCCTCTGACCTGCCTGCAACCAATCCCCTGCGGGCCGGCCGGCATTCTAAGTCCCGCCCCCGGCATTCTCCTTCATTCAGTCTCCCCGGCAGCATTCACACACACACATAGAAAATACTTACCGGCCGCCGCATTCTCCTCACCGCCGCTGCCCCGCAATACCGGGACCAGGGACAAAAACCGGGACATAACCGGGACGGAGCTAAAATCGGGACAGGGCAGAAAAAAACGGGACTGTCCCGGCAAAACCGGGACGAATGGTCACCCTACTTACAGACTATTCACTTGAGTGGACCATAAAGTGTCTTATAGAGGGAACTCTAAGGTGTCTTAAGATGCATTAAGATATATTATGTATGTAAATATTTATTTATATAGCGCTTTATAAGAGAGGCAATACAGTACAGAGAATTATAGTACAATAAGTGCAACAAACAAAATCAGACAATAGGAAAGGAAATCCCTGGCCTGCAGAGCTTACAGTCTTAATGCTAGATCCATGGAACTCTGTTGTGTTTACGCTAATAACGGGACATTCCTGAAATTGGTACCTGACCCTGTGTGGTAGGCAGAGACACAGGGGCAGTGCCTGCCAATATCATAAAGAGCAGTGCACTTCCTATTTAGTAGAAGTGTGTGTCAGAGTTAAGAGTTCAGTCCAGAGTTAGAGTCTGCTGAGTCTGTCACCTGGCTGGCCCAGGGTGACAGAGAGAGCCTATATCAATTGGCCGTTGGAGAAGGGGAGCCATCAGCCTCTGAGTAGAGCTGATGCAACCTTAGTTAGGGAGGTGGACCAATTCCTCTCACCCTGTTTAGGGGGCGAGGGAAGAGCTAGCCCCACCCTGGGTGCCCTTGACCTGGGGTGGTGGCAGGGACACAGAGACCATCCTGAGGGAGAGCAGTCCTGTGTGGAGGAAGACACCCTGTACCTGATATATAGTCTTGTTGCTGCTATTCTGCTGCTGTGAATAAAGAGCTGCGGCTGCTTTTAAAGATATACAGTGTGAGACTGGAATCTCTCATCCCCGAGGGGGGGGGGGGGGACTCTCTGGAAGGATTCCACCCGTATTCCTGGGGCTCAGAGATGGAGGCGCTGCACCATTACATACATAGTTACATAATAGATGAGGTTGAAAAAAGACGTACGTCCATCAAGTTCAACCTATGCTAAATTCAGACAACAGATACTTACTTATTGATCCAGAGGAAGGCAAACAAAAAACCCCATTAAGGGGAAAAATTAATTCCTTCCTGACTCCAAGAATTGGCAATCGGATTAATCCCTGGATCAACATCCTTCCCATATATACTTATTTGGTATATCCCTGTATACCTGTCCCATCTAAAAAGATGTCCAACCTTTTTTTGAACAAATCTATTGTATCTGCCATCACAGTCTCCATGGGTAATGAGTTCCACATTTTAACTGCCCTTACTGTAAAGAACCCTTTCCTTTGTTGCTGGTGAAATTTCCTTTCCTCCAACCTTAAGGGATGGCCCGAGTCCTTTGTACTGCCCGTGGGATGAATAGTTCTTTTGAAAGCTCCTTGTATTGTCCCTGAATATATTTGTATATAGTTATGATATCCCCTCTTAGACGCCTCTTTTCTAATGTAAATAAATCCAATATAGCTAGCCTCTCCTCATAAGTTAGAATGTCCATCCCCTTTATTAATTTGGTGGCTCTTCTCTGCACTCTCTCTAGTTCCAAAATGTCTTTTCTTAGGATTGGTGCCCAAAATTGTACTCCATATTCAAGGTGTGGTCTTACTAATGCTTTGTAAAGGGGCATAATTATGTCTACTTCCCTTCCATCAATTGCCCGTTTGATGCAAGATAAGATCTTGTTTGCCTTTGCAGCTACTGCATGACATTGGGCACTATTGCTAAGCCTGCTGTCTACAAGCACCCCTAAATCCTTCTCCATCAAGGATTCCCCCAATATATCTCCATTTAATTTGTAAGTCGCCTTTTTATTCTTGCATCCCAAATGCATAACCTTATATTTATCTGTATTAAACCTCATTTGCCATTTACCTGCCCACGTTTCCAGTCTCTCCAAGTCCTTCTGAAGAGAAATTTCATCCTGCTCTGATAAGACGGAGGCATTCACCCCAGAAACCTGATCCTGTCATCCCCCATACCATCGCGGGAGACTCAGGCCCCCCTGTTGCCAGCAGGTATGCACCACACTCAGACACGTAGCCAGACCCTAGTACAGAGGAGGGGGGCCCGATCTGCGATTGGCCCAGGGAAGGGGGGCTACATTGGGAATCGATGTTATTTTTCTTCATATTAATGGGTATCCTCAAAGCGAATGATATGCCAAAATGACGTCCATTAGCAAAACTACAATTGTTTCTTCACTTTTTCTGCTTGATCAATAGGGTGACCAGATTTCGAAAATGAAAAACCGGGACACCTTAAAAAATAATTTATTAAACAAATTACATCACGTGACACCCCCTGTTGCCATGACAACAAGACACTCTGATGCCCCTGCAGTGTTAGTGTGTATAGAGGTGGGGGCTTTGCTTGGGCCCTTCAACTCTTACAGCCAGGGCATTATTGGCCAGGAATGCCCAGTTCGGAGGGGATTACTACTTCAAAATGTATTTGATTCGTAACAACATCAAAAAACTCTAATACCAATAACTAACAACCACAGACAATGATAATCTAAACCATCAAATAAAATGTCTACGGCCCTTGTTCAAGCATGTTTGCGGTACTTACCAGATAAATCAGTGCCTGCAATCCACGACTGTATCCGCCTCTCCGAGCGTCTGAAAGCAACCCAGCGTTCCTGGTGTGTGGCTGAAGAGGTGAGGGACTCCCTCCTCTCAAACGGAAAAGAAGAGCAAAAAATAGAGTTGGAACATACCTATCATACAGGGATGAGAGAGAGAGACAGAGAATGAGAGAGAGACAGAGAATGAGAGACAGAGAATGAGAGACAGAGAATGAGAGAGAGACAGAGAATGAGAGAGAGACACAGAGAGAGAGAGAGACAGAGAATGAGAGAGAGACAGAGAGAGGGACATAGGGAGAGAGAGACAAAAGTAATGTACTGTATAACCATTATACCGTACCCCCTAGTATTCGTGTAATCATTGTCCCACACCCCCTTTTACTCACGCTTTGGCAATACTGAAATGTTCTTTTGACAGAGACACACAGAGAGAAACAGAGACACACAGAGAGAGACAGAGACACAGAGAGAGAGACAGAGACACAGAGAGACACACAGAGAGAGACAGAGACACAGAGAGAGACAGAGACACAGAGAGAGAGAGAGAGACACAGAGAGAGAGAGAGAGACACGGGCTTATTTAGTAAGCGTCGATAAGGCTGCGTCTATAGTATTTCAGACGGAGGGAAGGCACACACGCTGCAATACACTTGCTGAAGCCTGAGCTTTTTTATGGCTTTGCAGGGTATGCAGCGGGTGCGATTGGGGGCGTGGCAATAAATATTTGGAGGCGTGGCAATAACGTTCCGGCGCGGACGTCACTTTCCTACCTCACATCCCGATCCACCGGCATTTTTTCAGATGCAGCATCTGAAGCACTGTGCAGACAAGAAGAAAAATGCACACAATGCGCACCAGAGATTAAAATATAGTAAATTATTTATTAATAAAACAAGAAATAACCGAGGAGGATCCAACCCCACCTCAGTACTTTCTTCTCGTTGCTATTGCCACACTATACGTCCTGACGCCGGAAGGGAAGTTGGTACGCGACCAAGACGAGACACCGGATTTACAGTGGAACCACAACATACCACAGATTGCTGGAGGACCACACTGCGAGGGGCGCAGCCTATCGAGTTTCCCGGTCATCGTCCAAAGTCTGGAGCTGCGGAGTGACCACCGGATTACCACGGAGCCCGAGCCTGTCTCACACAATGCTTTTACCAAACGGATGTTTGTGAGTTTGCTATTTTTATCTTGTCCAGGAAATGAAATTGTTAAACCGAATTTACACATGGAGCGGGCACTTTCTCTTCTTTTTTTTGTTTAGATATCTATCGAGGAGGTGGTTGTTTCCCTGAAGAGAGCTGCCAGGGCTCCAGAGGACGCCCGAATTGGATCCTTTTATGATTGAGTTATAACATAGCTATTAGAGCTAGGTTTCTGGACTTTTATTGTGTTTAGGCATAGTGTTTATTATTATTTTATTACAGCTACTTTTTAGTAATTGCACTGTTATTAATTCTGACCACTAATTCTCACTGCCATTATAATCTCTCTCTAGCCACAACCAAATTGCTATATCAGCTATATTATTTATTGGTTATACCAGGGGAGCACAAACTTTTGCAGCTCGCCCCCCTGCCGGTGCTCGCGCCCCCCCCCCCCTTACCTTGATGCGGCGTCATGTGACCTGCAGCGGCATTTGACGAGGGTGACGTCACATGACCCCGCAGCGTAATTTAACATACTGTGCTATATCTATGCACACACAGCTGTCTCTAGGCATAAAACACATCCACACCGGGGGAAGGACCAGCACAGATAACATTCCAAGAGACACTGTTTTTAAGTATACCTTTTGCTTGCTTCATTCATTGTAACATCGCCGGAAGAAGAGATCAGTGTATCTCGAAAGCTCGCACAAATAAAAGCATTTCGTTAGCCACAGAACGGTATTATCTATTTATTTTTTGATTATTGAAGCTCGGCTAACACGGTACTGATACCTCTATATATATATATTGCGCGCGCGCACACACACATATAACGTTTTATCCAACTTTTTCATTTATCATTTGTAGAGAAAATGAACCATGTCGCCAGAAGTGCTATTTTTCAAAATGTAACATCTCTACTAATTAGTGTAAAATGATACTTCATATAAAGCAGGTTATGGGACCCATTATAAAATGACCTTCATGTTTCTTATCACATACCAGTATATGGATACTTTCTATTATCACAAGCTGCTAACATGTGACAGGGCTCAGAGTCTGAGCCCAGAATGTGACATACAGAACATTCTCATTCTAAATTTCAAAAAATATTGTGTTGATTTCTGACCTGACTGCCGTGGTTACAGCTCAACCACTCTGTTCTACTGTATGTCACCACTTTCTGCCACAACCAGCTGACGGTGGATCTGCAAGGAGTTCAACGCTTATTGGCATCACATCTGTTGCTTGGTTGACGTATCATTTCTCCAGCTTTTTATTGTATTGTTTTTAAATAGATTATATTTATTTAGTTGAATAGATATTTATTTAGTTTAATAGATATTTATTTAGTTTAATAGATTATATTTCTAAGTTTAATAAGTTATATTTCTTAGTTTAATAAGTTATATTTCTTAGTTTAATAAAATATATTTCTTAGTTTAATAAGTTATATTTCTTAGTTTAATAAGTTATATTTGTTAGTTTAATAAATTATATTTCTTCGTTTAATAAGTTATATTTCTTAGTTAATAGATTATATTTGTTAGCACAGTAGATTATATTTACTAGTATTTAAGTCTCCCCCTCAGTGCCCCATTAGGACCCGTGCGCATATTTCACATCTTTTCGGAGTCGCTTATTTTTTAGACCCTCGGAGCCGAAACCTAAAGGGGTCAGCTAAGAAAGTTCGGATCAAGAGGAGCCGCACAGCTTAAAGACAGAACATTTCCAAGGGAGATGGAGACAATTTGGGTAAGATCTGATTAAAGGACATCCTTTGAGGAAGGAAAGGGTGACAGGGGAGTCTAAGAGGGGGGTGAGAGAGCAAGGTGGTGTGTCAGATTGGGGCAGAGCAAGAGAACGCAAAAATGATGGGGATTTGCTGCACACCAAAAAAAAACAATAAGTAGTGATACTTTTACCGGTGCCCCTTAGTCTCAGGGAAGACCGGCATTTCGTCCAATGGATACAATATGATTGATGGGAAAGGGCACACGGATTTGAATAAAAAAAGATAATTTATTGTGCCACAGACTACAATGTTTCGGCTGCTGGCCTTTCTTTGCTGGATTTAGTGGGTTTAGCCACTTTACCTGAGAAAGACCAGCAGGCCGAAATGTTGTTGTCTATGGCAGTGCAAGAGAAAACAGGTTGGGGGGGGTGGGTTCTCGCAAAGTCGCCGACCCATGGGTGAGTGTCCCCGGTGGAAACTAGTCCTGGACCCCGGGAAAGCTGTCTGTGGCCCCTCGCTCTTCCCCACAGCATTTAAATTAAATGCCGGAGATCGCGTGCAAGGCCTCTGTAAGTTCCCTTTCCTTGTCTCCGGTGGCTTCTGGCGATAGCAACGTGGCGTCACATGATGTGGCATTGCCATAGCAACGTGATATCACATGACGTCGTTACATCAGAACGTCGGAGACAAGGTGGGGAAGGTGGAGGGGGGAGCAGGGGGAAAAGGTTGTGCAACCCTGTCTTAAAGCATTGCCTTGCATACAGATCAGAGGCCAAGAATGGATATGGATATCCGATGTGAAGCCGGAAATAAGACAGAAAAGACCGTTTCGGGGGAAGAAGGTGAGTGATGAAATAGCCGTCACTGTGTAACTCTTCCAATTACCTGCAACTTCATGCAGAGAAATAGCAACGCTTGTTTTTAACGTGCTAAGCGCCTAATGGGGAATTCAACTGCTGAGAAGTTAAGGGAGTTACTAACCCAAACTCAGCGACGTTTCTGTGTCTCTGTGATAACTCCCCCAGGACATGCCTGAAAACCAGAGGTAACTCAATGTATTTTTGATAAATAGAAACATGACCTTCTGGGGAGGGGTATATAATGGGTACTGGGCCTGGTGAGGTGGGTATAACGAGTACTGGGCCTGGGGAGGGGCGTATAACAGGGTACTGGGCCTTGGGAAGGTTGTATAACTGGGTACTGGGCCTGGGGAGGTGGGTATAACGGGTATTTGCCCTGTGGAGGGCGGTATAACGTGGTATTGGGGATGGGGTATAAGTGGCACAGGAGCTCTTGCGATACAGAGTATCACTGTCCCTGGTTACAAACACTTCATGTCTCCTGCAGATCAGGACACACACGAAGGTGGTGCCCTTTGTGCCACCAGACGACGAGGCGGGCTACGAGGCGGACGACGAGGCATACGACAAAGCGGGCGTCAAGTGGAACAATGAGGTGGGCTACAAGGCGGCCGATGACGCAGACGTGGTGTACGATGACCAAGGAGCATACGACAGGTGTGGCCGGATCTGCTGCTTCACCTTTTTTAGGCGGAGGAGAAGACCCCGGGAGCAGGTAGGAGAATACGAGAGGTGCGGACAGATCTGCTGCTTCACCTTTTTTAGGCGGAGAAGAAGCCAGGTGCAGGTAGCAGAGGAGCCAGGGCGTAGATACAGGGGTATTCTAGGGGCCCTGAGAAGTTGGTTTGACCGCAGGAGAGGCAGATAAGATCAGGAAGGCTGAGGGAGGGGCAGGTACTAGAGGGAGATAGGGATATTGGGCGTGAGAGGGTGAGAGAGAACAAGGAGCAGGGCCAGAGCACGGGTTTCATGCGCCCGAGGCAAAACTTAAAATTTGTGCCCCAGTTGTATAAAAAATAATAAGATAAATAAAATAATAAAATAAACAGTGGCGTAGATATCGGGGCTGCAGGGGGGTGCGACCGCACCCCAGCGCAACGCAAAATAAAAATAAAAGGGCGCCAAAATACTGGATAAAAAAAAGAATAATAATTTTAAAAAAAAGATAAATAAATAAAATAATAAGAGGAAAAAATAATAATGATTATTAATGCGCCCCTAGGACCTCTGCGCGCTAGGCGACCGCCTAATGGCCGGCCGGCCCTGCGAGGTATGCGGGAGGAAAAGGGGTGAATGGGATAGATATGCAGGGGGATGGGGGAGCAGGTGAGTTATACACAGGGGCACAAGGGCCCCATCACCTGCATCTCTATATACTGAGTGTGCCCCTGTGTATAACAACGCTGATCTGTGCTGCTCCATCTGATCTCACTGCGCAGTGATCCAGGGACCATCCGATCGCCATTTAATGGGGTCAGGAAGGAATTTTTTTCCCCCATTGCACAGCAGGGGTTATGTTTCGCCTTCCTCTGGATCACAGCAACAAACTGCACTTTGTGCATGAATTATCAGTGAGATCTTTATACACCCTGCATTGGTCTTCACCCCTTTGCTGCCGGAGGGGCCTGCAATGCATTGCTCTGCGTGTTACTATATCGCTCTGCAATGTGCTGCAGGCCCCTCCCAGCAAAGAGATTCATTATTTCAATAAAATACTCTCTTTAATCAAACCTATGTGTAGTGTCTTTTCTATCCGTTGTATCTATTGCTAACAGCTCAGTGATTCTTCCCCAGGACGCTGCACTAGTGTCACGCTGCCAAGCCCAGGTGTGAGGGAGATTTATAGGGTCACATATACACTTCTGCCAAAACACGAGTGCAAACAGGAAGCCCCTCTGATCTCATATATTTTATTACACAAAACGGTATCTAAAAAGGTAAAAATAACATACATGGGATTCTGCTACAAATATCTCTCTAATTACAAACCAATTAGCAAATCATTCAGATTAGTCGAGCGAAAAGAAAGGGTTAAGTATCTCATGTACAGTATATGCAGTGTAGGCTGTTCTGCAGCATTACATGCAGGGGACAACGTTTAGGGGATATAAGTAATGCTGATCTCAGAGCTGACCGGCTGACCTGCTCTACCGGCTGACCGGCTGACCTGCTCTTCTGGCTGACCTGCTGACCTGCTCTACTGGCTGACCGGCTGACCTGCTCTACCGGCTGACCGGCTTCTCTTCTTTCAGCTAAATGACCTGAATTGTGGCCCCTGTATCTCCCAATTAAACGTTTTATTGGCATATTCTTGTTTGACTCGTTCTATACAGACATTTTCTATATATTCATTGTGGGATTTGATAACATCTGTAAGATCTCTCAGAATATCACATTCTGTACGTTTGTGTTGAAGATTTTTCCATTCTCAATTTACTTAATATTAGTTTTTGGCATCAATTATTTATATCGAGTCCAAAATACCTTTATACAGAATGCTGTTCCATTTAGCCCACAAATGCTGCTTCATTAAAGCCCATGGGTGGCACTTTATGCATTCTCAAACTTTTAGGCAACATCCCTAATTTCCAAAAGTGGGATTAAATCTGTACATATTTAAATGGTTAATTTTCTTACTCAGACTCCTAAATCCCTCCCCAAATATATCCGTTTCACATAAAAGTGTGTGCGCTTCTCCTTCCGCCTAACTGGCACGTCGTCCTTACGGGCGCCACTCCTTGCAACTCCACGCTGCCCTCCAGTGGCAAAAGAAATAAGATACATTTACTATACTCGTCTGGCAGCTGCTCCCGTATAAGGTGGGTAACTCTGTATTAGGGGTCTTGGTAGACTATATTTTATACTTATGTCGGATAGATGAGGAATTAATATTCCTAACGGGTTATTGTGAGAGGCCTTAGATCTTATCCTATATGCACGCAGCCCTCGCCTCTCTGACCTTGAACACGTACTTCAATCTGATTTTTGAGACTTGAAACTGGATTTCCCAAAACAAACTGATTTTAAACACTGACAAGACTGTAACAATGGTATTTGGGACCAGAGCTAAATTGCTAAAGCTGCCAATGACAGAGCTTCAGATAAAAACCAGCTCTAAAACCATCCTAGCCCCTGTTACTTGTTTGAAATATCTGATCATTCAACTCCCATTTAACATTTGGGTTGCACATTGATACCCTGACATCCAAATCCTATGCCAAACTAGGTGTACTTTAAAGGAACAAATCCTCCCTAAGGCCCTCATGCAGTAAGCAGCGATAAGCCACTTATCACCAGCTTATCGCCAAAAAAGCCACACTGATACACACACACACACACACAGATACAGACACACTGATACACACACACACACCGCGCCCTGATGGCAGGGGTGGAGGCGTGGGGCTCCTGCTCTCCTCTGTCTGCCGTTACCGAACCCTTCCTATTCCCCCCTCTCTTGCTTTTCCCTCCTTTGAGGCTCACACTGTCCAGATCTTCTCTCCTCTCCCTGTTCATGTGGCGGTCATCTATCGCCCACCTACCTCTACTCATCCCCCTTCTGCCTTTCTCTCTCACTTTGAATCCTGGCTCTCTTTCTTTCTCTCCTCAGACTCCCCTGTTCTTCTCCTTGGGGACTTCAATTGCCACATTGATGACCCCTCTCTCTCTTGGGCTTCCCGCTTTCTTTCTCTTACCTCTTCTTTTGGCCTTCAACAGTGGACTGCAGCCAGCACCCACAAGGATGGCCACTACTTAGACCTGGTTTTCACTAAAAACTTATCTCTCTCTGATTTCTCCATTTCCCCTTTTCCTCTCTCTGACCATCATCTCATCTCATTCTCTTTATCTCGCTTCTCCCCTTCTCCACCTCCATCTACCCCCCGGTTCTGCAGAAACCTGCGCTCTATTCACTTACCTGACTTTGAGTCCACTTTACACTCCTCCCTCTCCTCTCTCAGCTCTGCTACAGACCCTGACAACCTGGTCAGAAAGTACAACTCTGTCTTGTCCTCATCTCTTGATCTACATGCCCCGCTTTCTCTCTGCCGCCCTCGCCCTTCTAACCCTAGACCCTGGCTAAATTCCCACACGCGCATGCTGCGTTCCTCCACTCGTTCCTCTGAACGCCTCTGGAGGAAGTCTCACACTCTCGCAGACTTCCTTCACTACAAATTTATGCTATCCTGTTTCAACTCTGCCCTCTCGCAAGCTAAACAAGCCTACTTTTCTGCACTAATAACATGCACAAGTCTAACCCACGCCGACTGTTCTCTGTCTTTGATACTCTACTCAAACCACCCTCAGCTGCCTCTCCTTCCTCCATCTCCGCTCAGGACTTTGCAGACTATTTTAAGGAAAAGGTGGAATCCATACGGCAGAACATCCCCTGTTTCTTCCCCCCATCCTACACCTCTTCCTAACTCTCCTCCTGCCTTCCTTGAGTCTTTTTCCACTGTCTCAGAGGAGGATGTGTCGCTGTTGATCTCCTCTTCTCCCTCTACCACTTGCCCTCTTGACCCCATTCCCTCCCATCTCCTAAAACCTCTAGCTCCTACTATAATCCCTACGCTTACACACATTTTTAACTCCTCCCTCTGCTCTGGAACCTTTCCATCCTCCTTCAAACATGCAACAGTCATACCATTACTCAAAAACAGCAAGCTTGACCCTACCTGTCTTTCTAACTATCGACCTGTCTCCCTCCTGCCTTTTGCCTCTAAACTACTTGAACGTCTTGTATTCTCTCGCTTGCTCCATTTTCTCAACACTTATTCTCTCCTAGACCCTCTACAATCTGGCTTCCGCACTGCTCACTCCACGGAAACAACCCTCACTAAAATAACTGACGAGATCCATGCTGCCAAAGACAGAGGTCATTACACTCTGCTCATATTACTCGACCTCTCTGCAGCATTTGACACCGTGGACCACCCTCTTCTCCTCCACATTCTCCATACTCTAGGTATTCGGAACAAAGCTCTATCCTGGATCTCATCCTACCTCTCCCATCGTACTTTTAGTGTCTCTTCTGCTAACACCTCCTCCTCCTCTATTGATCTCTCTGTGGGGGTACCCCAGGGCTCTGTCCTGGGACCTCTTCTCTTTTCTCTGTACACACTCTCTCTAGGTGACCTAATAACATCTTTTGGGTTTAATTATCACCTCTATGCCGACGACACACAAATATACTTTTCAACACCTGACCTTACACCTGCTGTACAAACCAAAGTTTCTGAATGTCTCTCTGCTATATCATCCTGGATGGCCCTCCGACGCCTTAAACTCAACATGGCTAAAACAGAGCTCCTCATACTTCCTCCCAAACCTGGCCCTAATACCTCCTTCCACATTACTGTTGGAACTACAATCATTCACCCAGTAGCCCAAGCACGCTGCCTAGGGGTCACGTTCGACTCCTCTCTCACATTCGCCCCTCACATTCAAAACATTTCTAAAACTTGTCGCTTTTTCCTCCGCAATATAACTAAGATACGCCCTTTCCTCTGTTGTTCGACTGCTAAAACTCTGACTCAGGCCCTCATTCTCTCCTGTCTTGATTACTGTAACCTCCTGCTGTCCGGCCTTCCTGCCTCTCACCTGTCTCCCCTACAATCTATCCTAAATGCTGTTGCCAGAATCACTCTACTCTTTCCTAGATCTGTCTCAGCATCTCCCCTCATGAAATCCCTCTCCTGGCTTCCGATCAAATCCCGCATCTCACACTCCATTCTTCTCCTCACTTTTAAAGCTTTACATTCTTCTGCCCCTCCTTACATCTCATCCCTAATTTCTCGGTATGCACCATCCAGACTCTTGCGTTCTTCTCAAGGATGTCTTCTTTCTACCCCCTTTGTATCTAAAGCCCTCTCCCGCCTTAAACCTTTTTCACTGACTGCCCCACATCTCTGGAATGCCCTTCCCCTCAGTACCCGACTAGCACCCTCTCTATCCACCTTTAAGACCCACCTTAAGACACACTTGCTTAAAGAAGCATATGAATAGCACTGTGGATATTCTAAACACGATACATAATGCTTGACCCCCTGCAGACGCACTTACCAGAACTCCCTCCTACTGTCTCTGTACGTTCTCCCTACCTACCAATTAGACTGTAAGCTCCTCGGGGCAGGGACTCCTCTTCCGAAATGTTACTTTTATGTCTAAAGCACTTATTCCCATGATATGTTTTTTATATTATCTGTTATTTATTTGATTACCACATGTATTACTACTGTGAAGCGCTATGTACACTAATGGCGCTATATAAATAAAGACATACAATACAATACAATACACACACACACAGATACAGACACACTGATACACACACACACACACACACACACCCACTAATACACACACACACACACACACACACACACACACACACACACACACACACACACACACTGATTCACACACACACACACACACACACACTGATTCACACACACACACACACACACACACACACACCCACTGATTCACACACACACACACACCCACTGATTCACACACACACAGACCCACTGATACACACACACACACACACACACACACTGAAACACACACACACACTGAAACACACACACACACACACTGAAACACACACACACACACACACACACACACACACACTGACACACACACACACACACACACACACACACACAGATACACACAGATACACACACACACAGATACACACACACACACACACAGATACACAAACACACAGAGATACACATACACACACACACACACATACACACAAATACACACACACAGATACACATACACACACACACACACACACTGATACACATACACACACACACACACACACACACACACACACACTGATACACATACACACACACACACACACACACACACACACACACACTGATACACATACACACACACACAGATACACACACCCACACACACCCACTGATTCACACACACACACACACACACACACACACACACACACACACACACACAAAGCTGTGAGCGCCGGAGGGGCAAAGGTGGGAGCGCCGGGGGGCAAAGCTGTGAGCGCCGGGGGGGGGGGGGCAAAGGTGGGAGCGCCGGGGGGCAAAGGTGGGAGTGCCGATGGGGCAAAGGTGGGAGCGCCGGGGGGCAAAGGTGGGAGTGCCGATGGGGCAATGGTGGGAGCGCCGGGGGGGCAATGGTGGGAGCGCCAGGGGGGCAAAGGTACAAGGTGGTACAAAGGTAGGCGCACCCCCGCTACCACCTCCTATTACCCCCCCTGGCTGGGACCCGGGACAGAAAGGGGACACTCACCGCGAACAGAGGAGCCGGGAGCGGGAAGACACTTGTGCTCTGCACAAAGCGGAAGTCCCGCCCCCGGCTTCCTCTGACCTGCCTGCAACCAATCCCCTGCGGGCCGGCCGGCATTCTAAGTCCCGCCCCCTGCATTCTCCTTCATTCAGTCTCCCCGGCAGCATTCACACACACACATAGAAAATACTTACCGGCCGCCGCATTCTCCTCACCGCCGCTGCCCCGCAATACCGGGACCAGGGACAAAAACCGGGACATAACCGGGACAGAGCTAAAATCGGGACAGGGCAGAAAAAAACGGGACTGTCCCGGCAAAACCGGGACGAATGGTCACCCTACTTACAGACTATTCACTTGAGTGGACCATAAAGTGTCTTATAGAGGGAACTCTAAGGTGTCTTAAGATGCATTAAGATATATTATGTATGTAAATATTTATTTATATAGCGCTTTATAAGAGAGGCAATACAGTACAGAGAATTATAGTACAATAAGTGCAACAAACAAAATCAGACAATAGGAAAGGAAATCCCTGGCCTGCAGAGCTTACAGTCTTAATGCTAGATCCATGGAACTCTGTTGTGTTTACGCTAATAACGGGACATTCCTGAAATTGGTACCTGACCCTGTGTGGTAGGCAGAGACACAGGGGCAGTGCCTGCCAATATCATAAAGAGCAGTGCACTTCCTATTTAGTAGAAGTGTGTGTCAGAGTTAAGAGTTCAGTCCAGAGTTAGAGTCTGCTGAGTCTGTCACCTGGCTGGCCCAGGGTGACAGAGAGAGCCTATATCAATTGGCCGTTGGAGAAGGGGAGCCATCAGCCTCTGAGTAGAGCTGATGCAACCTTAGTTAGGGAGGTGGACCAATTCCTCTCACCCTGTTTAGGGGGCGAGGGAAGAGCTAGCCCCACCCTGGGTGCCCTTGACCTGGGGTGGTGGCAGGGACACAGAGACCATCCTGAGGGAGAGCAGTCCTGTGTGGAGGAAGACACCCTGTACCTGATATATAGTCTTGTTGCTGCTATTCTGCTGCTGTGAATAAAGAGCTGCGGCTGCTTTTAAAGATATACAGTGTGAGACTGGAATCTCTCATCCCCGAGGGGGGGGGGGGGACTCTCTGGAAGGATTCCACCCGTATTCCTGGGGCTCAGAGATGGAGGCGCTGCACCATTACATACATAGTTACATAATAGATGAGGTTGAAAAAAGACGTACGTCCATCAAGTTCAACCTATGCTAAATTCAGACAACAGATACTTACTTATTGATCCAGAGGAAGGCAAACAAAAAACCCCATTAAGGGGAAAAATTAATTCCTTCCTGACTCCAAGAATTGGCAATCGGATTAATCCCTGGATCAACATCCTTCCCATATATACTTATTTGGTATATCCCTGTATACCTGTCCCATCTAAAAAGATGTCCAACCTTTTTTTGAACAAATCTATTGTATCTGCCATCACAGTCTCCATGGGTAATGAGTTCCACATTTTAACTGCCCTTACTGTAAAGAACCCTTTCCTTTGTTGCTGGTGAAATTTCCTTTCCTCCAACCTTAAGGGATGGCCCGAGTCCTTTGTACTGCCCGTGGGATGAATAGTTCTTTTGAAAGCTCCTTGTATTGTCCCTGAATATATTTGTATATAGTTATGATATCCCCTCTTAGACGCCTCTTTTCTAATGTAAATAAATCCAATATAGCTAGCCTCTCCTCATAAGTTAGAATGTCCATCCCCTTTATTAATTTGGTGGCTCTTCTCTGCACTCTCTCTAGTTCCAAAATGTCTTTTCTTAGGATTGGTGCCCAAAATTGTACTCCATATTCAAGGTGTGGTCTTACTAATGCTTTGTAAAGGGGCATAATTATGTCTACTTCCCTTCCATCAATTGCCCGTTTGATGCAAGATAAGATCTTGTTTGCCTTTGCAGCTACTGCATGACATTGGGCACTATTGCTAAGCCTGCTGTCTACAAGCACCCCTAAATCCTTCTCCATCAAGGATTCCCCCAATATATCTCCATTTAATTTGTAAGTCGCCTTTTTATTCTTGCATCCCAAATGCATAACCTTATATTTATCTGTATTAAACCTCATTTGCCATTTACCTGCCCACGTTTCCAGTCTCTCCAAGTCCTTCTGAAGAGAAATTTCATCCTGCTCTGATAAGACGGAGGCATTCACCCCAGAAACCTGATCCTGTCATCCCCCATACCATCGCGGGAGACTCAGGCCCCCCTGTTGCCAGCAGGTATGCACCACACTCAGACACGTAGCCAGACCCTAGTACAGAGGAGGGGGGCCCGATCTGCGATTGGCCCAGGGAAGGGGGGCTACATTGGGAATCGATGTTATTTTTCTTCATATTAATGGGTATCCTCAAAGCGAATGATATGCCAAAATGACGTCCATTAGCAAAACTACAATTGTTTCTTCACTTTTTCTGCTTGATCAATAGGGTGACCAGATTTCGAAAATGAAAAACCGGGACACCTTAAAAAATAATTTATTAAACAAATTACATCACGTGACACCCCCTGTTGCCATGACAACAAGACACTCTGATGCCCCTGCAGTGTTAGTGTGTATAGAGGTGGGGGCTTTGCTTGGGCCCTTCAACTCTTACAGCCAGGGCATTATTGGCCAGGAATGCCCAGTTCGGAGGGGATTACTACTTCAAAATGTATTTGATTCGTAACAACATCAAAAAACTCTAATACCAATAACTAACAACCACAGACAATGATAATCTAAACCATCAAATAAAATGTCTACGGCCCTTGTTCAAGCATGTTTGCGGTACTTACCAGATAAATCAGTGCCTGCAATCCACGACTGTATCCGCCTCTCCGAGCGTCTGAAAGCAACCCAGCGTTCCTGGTGTGTGGCTGAAGAGGTGAGGGACTCCCTCCTCTCAAACGGAAAAGAAGAGCAAAAAATAGAGTTGGAACATACCTATCATACAGGGATGAGAGAGAGAGACAGAGAATGAGAGAGAGACAGAGAATGAGAGACAGAGAATGAGAGACAGAGAATGAGAGAGAGACAGAGAATGAGAGAGAGACACAGAGAGAGAGAGAGACAGAGAATGAGAGAGAGACAGAGAGAGGGACATAGGGAGAGAGAGACAAAAGTAATGTACTGTATAACCATTATACCGTACCCCCTAGTATTCGTGTAATCATTGTCCCACACCCCCTTTTACTCACGCTTTGGCAATACTGAAATGTTCTTTTGACAGAGACACACAGAGAGAAACAGAGACACACAGAGAGAGACAGAGACACAGAGAGAGAGACAGAGACACAGAGAGACACACAGAGAGAGACAGAGACACAGAGAGAGACAGAGACACAGAGAGAGAGAGAGAGACACAGAGAGAGAGAGAGAGACACGGGCCTATTTAGTAAGCGTCGATAAGGCTGCGTCTATAGTATTTCAGACGGAGGGAAGGCACACACGCTGCAATACACTTGCTGAAGCCTGAGCTTTTTTATGGCTTTGCAGGGTATGCAGCGGGTGCGATTGGGGGCATGGCAATAAATATTTGGAGGCGTGGCAATAACGTTCCGGCGCGGACGTCACTTTCCTACCTCACATCCCGATCCACCGGCATTTTTTCAGATGCAGCATCTGAAGCACTGTGCAGACAAGAAGAAAAATGCACACAATGCGCACCAGAGATTAAAATATAGTAAATTATTTATTAATAAAACAAGAAATAACCGAGGAGGATCCAACCCCACCTCAGTACTTTCTTCTCGTTGCTATTGCCACACTATACGTCCTGACGCCGGAAGGGAAGTTGGTACGCGACCAAGACGAGACACCGGATTTACAGTGGAACCACAACATACCACAGATTGCTGGAGGACCACACTGCGAGGGGCGCAGCCTATCGAGTTTCCCGGTCATCGTCCAAAGTCTGGAGCTGCGGAGTGACCACCGGATTACCACGGAGCCCGAGCCTGTCTCACACAATGCTTTTACCAAACGGATGTTTGTGAGTTTGCTATTTTTATCTTGTCCAGGAAATGAAATTGTTAAACCGAATTTACACATGGAGCGGGCACTTTCTCTTCTTTTTTTTGTTTAGATATCTATCGAGGAGGTGGTTGTTTCCCTGAAGAGAGCTGCCAGGGCTCCAGAGGACGCCCGAATTGGATCCTTTTATGATTGAGTTATAACATAGCTATTAGAGCTAGGTTTCTGGACTTTTATTGTGTTTAGGCATAGTGTTTATTATTATTTTATTACAGCTACTTTTTAGTAATTGCACTGTTATTAATTCTGACCACTAATTCTCACTGCCATTATAATCTCTCTCTAGCCACAACCAAATTGCTATATCAGCTATATTATTTATTGGTTATACCAGGGGAGCACAAACTTTTGCAGCTCGCCCCCCTGCCGGTGCTCGCGCCCCCCCCCCTTACCTTGATGCGGCGTCATGTGACCTGCAGCGGCATTTGACGAGGGTGACGTCACATGACCCCGCAGCGTAATTTAACATACTGTGCTATATCTATGCACACACAGCTGTCTCTAGGCATAAAACACATCCACACCGGGGGAAGGACCAGCACAGATAACATTCCAAGAGACACTGTTTTTAAGTATACCTTTTGCTTGCTTCATTCATTGTAACATCGCCGGAAGAAGAGATCAGTGTATCTCGAAAGCTCGCACAAATAAAAGCATTTCGTTAGCCACAGAACGGTATTATCTATTTATTTTTTGATTATTGAAGCTCGGCTAACACGGTACTGATACCTCTATATATATATATTGCGCGCGCACACACACATATAACGTTTTATCCAACTTTTTCATTTATCATTTGTAGAGAAAATGAACAATGTCGCCAGAAGTGCTATTTTTCAAAATGTAACATCTCTACTAATTAGTGTAAAATGATACTTCATATAAAGCAGGTTATGGGACCCATTATAAAATGACCTTCATGTTTCTTATCACATACCAGTATATGGATACTTTCTATTATCACAAGCTGCTAACATGTGACAGGGCTCAGAGTCTGAGCCCAGAATGTGACATACAGAACATTCTCATTCTAAATTTCAAAAAATATTGTGTTGATTTCTGACCTGACTGCCGTGGTTACAGCTCAACCACTCTGTTCTACTGTATGTCACCACTTTCTGCCACAACCAGCTGACGGTGGATCTGCAAGGAGTTCAACGCTTATTGGCATCACATCTGTTGCTTGGTTGACGTATCATTTCTCCAGCTTTTTATTGTATTGTTTTTAAATAGATTATATTTATTTAGTTGAATAGATATTTATTTAGTTTAATAGATATTTATTTAGTTTAATAGATTATATTTCTAAGTTTAATAAGTTATATTTCTTAGTTTAATAAGTTATATTTCTTAGTTTAATAAAATATATTTCTTAGTTTAATAAGTTATATTTCTTAGTTTAATAAGTTATATTTGTTAGTTTAATAAATTATATTTCTTCGTTTAATAAGTTATATTTCTTAGTTAATAGATTATATTTGTTAGCACAGTAGATTATATTTACTAGTATTTAAGTCTCCCCCTCAGTGCCCCATTAGGACCCGTGCGCATATTTCACATCTTTTCGGAGTCGCTTATTTTTTAGACCCTCGGAGCCGAAACCTAAAGGGGTCAGCTAAGAAAGTTCGGATCAAGAGGAGCCGCACAGCTTAAAGACAGAACATTTCCAAGGGAGATGGAGACAATTTGGGTAAGATCTGATTAAAGGACATCCTTTGAGGAAGGAAAGGGTGACAGGGGAGTCTAAGAGGGGGGTGAGAGAGCAAGGTGGTGTGTCAGATTGGGGCAGAGCAAGAGAACGCAAAAATGATGGGGATTTGCTGCACACCAAAAAAAAACAATAAGTAGTGATACTTTTACCGGTGCCCCTTAGTCTCAGGGAAGACCGGCATTTCGTCCAATGGATACAATATGATTGATGGGAAAGGGCACACGGATTTGAATAAAAAAAGATAATTTATTGTGCCACAGACTACAATGTTTCGGCTGCTGGCCTTTCTTTGCTGGATTTAGTGGGTTTAGCCACTTTACCTGAGAAAGACCAGCAGGCCGAAATGTTGTTGTCTATGGCAGTGCAAGAGAAAACAGGTTGGGGGGGGTGGGTTCTCGCAAAGTCGCCGACCCATGGGTGAGTGTCCCCGGTGGAAACTAGTCCTGGACCCCGGGAAAGCTGTCTGTGGCCCATACAAGCTGAGTAACATGTAAAAAGGACACATGTATGTTCAGAATGAGTTAGCATGGTATTTTGAGAGGCACCATAGCAGGTCAGTGCAAGTCAGTGCAGAGCACTGCAAGGTCAGTCAATATGAGGAAGGGTCCGATGGAGGAGTTGGAGGGTCCCAGAATATCTCTTAAAGCAGGGGTGCGCAAATCAAGGGGCACGACATTTTCTTGGGAGGAGGGGCTCGGCGCTTACAGAGGCCCCTCGCTCTTCCCCACAGCATTTAAATTAAATGCCGGAGATCGCGTGCAAGGCCTCTGTAAGTTCCCTTTCCTTGTCTCCGGTGGCTTCTGGCGATAGCAACGTGGCGTCACATGATGTGGCATTGCCATAGCAACGTGATATCACATGACGTCGTTACATCAGAACGTCGGAGACAAGGTGGGGAAGGTGGAGGGGGGAGCAGGGGGAAAAGGTTGTGCAACCCTGTCTTAAAGCATTGCCTTGCATACAGATCAGAGGCCAAGAATGGATATGGATATCCGATGTGAAGCCGGAAATAAGACAGAAAAGACCGTTTCGGGGGAAGAAGGTGAGTGATGAAATAGCCGTCACTGTGTAACTCTTCCAATTACCTGCAACTTCATGCAGAGAAATAGCAACGCTTGTTTTTAACGTGCTAAGCGCCTAATGGGGAATTCAACTGCTGAGAAGTTAAGGGAGTTACTAACCCAAACTCAGCGACGTTTCTGTGTCTCTGTGATAACTCCCCCAGGACATGCCTGAAAACCAGAGGTAACTCAATGTATTTTTGATAAATAGAAACATGACCTTCTGGGGAGGGGTATATAATGGGTACTGGGCCTGGTGAGGTGGGTATAACGAGTACTGGGCCTGGGGAGGGGCGTATAACAGGGTACTGGGCCTTGGGAAGGTTGTATAACTGGGTACTGGGCCTGGGGAGGTGGGTATAACGGGTATTTGCCCTGTGGAGGGCGGTATAACGTGGTATTGGGGATGGGGTATAAGTGGCACAGGAGCTCTTGCGATACAGAGTATCACTGTCCCTGGTTACAAACACTTCATGTCTCCTGCAGATCAGGACACGCACGAAGGTGGTGCCCTTTGTGCCACCAGACGACGAGGCGGGCTACGAGGCGGACGACGAGGCATACGACAAAGCGGGCGTCAAGTGGAACAATGAGGTGGGCTACAAGGCGGCCGATGACGCAGACGTGGTGTACGATGACCAAGGAGCATACGACAGGTGTGGCCGGATCTGCTGCTTCACCTTTTTTAGGCGGAGGAGAAGACCCCGGGAGCAGGTAGGAGAATACGAGAGGTGCGGACAGATCTGCTGCTTCACCTTTTTTAGGCGGAGAAGAAGCCAGGTGCAGGTAGCAGAGGAGCCAGGGCGTAGATACAGGGGTATTCTAGGGGCCCTGAGAAGTTGGTTTGACCGCAGGAGAGGCAGATAAGATCAGGAAGGCTGAGGGAGGGGCAGGTACTAGAGGGAGATAGGGATATTGGGCGTGAGAGGGTGAGAGAGAACAAGGAGCAGGGCCAGAGCACGGGTTTCATGCGCCCGAGGCAAAACTTAAAATTTGTGCCCCAGTTGTATAAAAAATAATAAGATAAATAAAATAATAAAATAAACAGTGGCGTAGATATCGGGGCTGCAGGGGGGTGCGACCGCACCCCAGCGCAACGCAAAATAAAAATAAAAGGGCGCCAAAATACTGGATAAAAAAAAGAATAATAATTTAAAAAAAAAGATAAATAAATAAAATAATAAGAGGAAAAAATAATAATGATTATTAATGCGCCCCTAGGACCTCTGCGCGCTAGGCGACCGCCTAATGGCCGGCCGGCCCTGCGAGGTATGCGGGAGGAAAAGGGGTGAATGGGATAGATATGCAGGGGGATGGGGGAGCAGGTGAGTTATACACAGGGGCACAAGGGCCCCATCACCTGCATCTCTATATACTGAGTGTGCCCCTGTGTATAACAACGCTGATCTGTGCTGCTCCATCTGATCTCACTGCGCAGTGATCCAGGGACCATCCGATCGCCATTTAATGGGGTCAGGAAGGAATTTTTTTCCCCCATTGCACAGCAGGGGTTATGTTTCGCCTTCCTCTGGATCACAGCAACAAACTGCACTTTGTGCATGAATTATCAGTGAGATCTTTATACACCCTGCATTGGTCTTCACCCCTTTGCTGCCGGAGGGGCCTGCAATGCATTGCTCTGCGTGTTACTATATCGCTCTGCAATGTGCTGCAGGCCCCTCCCAGCAAAGAGATTCATTATTTCAATAAAATACTCTCTTTAATCAAACCTATGTGTAGTGTCTTTTCTATCCGTTGTATCTATTGCTAACAGCTCAGTGATTCTTCCCCAGGACGCTGCACTAGTGTCACGCTGCCAAGCCCAGGTGTGAGGGAGATTTATAGGGTCACATATACACTTCTGCCAAAACACGAGTGCAAACAGGAAGCCCCTCTGATCTCATATATTTTATTACACAAAACGGTATCTAAAAAGGTAAAAATAACATACATGGGATTCTGCTACAAATATCTCTCTAATTACAAACCAATTAGCAAATCATTCAGATTAGTCGAGCGAAAAGAAAGGGTTAAGTATCTCATGTACAGTATATGCAGTGTAGGCTGTTCTGCAGCATTACATGCAGGGGACAACGTTTAGGGGATATAAGTAATGCTGATCTCAGAGCTGACCGGCTGACCTGCTCTACCGGCTGACCGGCTGACCTGCTCTTCTGGCTGACCTGCTGACCTGCTCTACTGGCTGACCGGCTGACCTGCTCTACCGGCTGACCGGCTTCTCTTCTTTCAGCTAAATGACCTGAATTGTGGCCCCTGTATCTCCCAATTAAACGTTTTATTGGCATATTCTTGTTTGACTCGTTCTATACAGACATTTTCTATATATTCATTGTGGGATTTGATAACATCTGTAAGATCTCTCAGAATATCACATTCTGTACGTTTGTGTTGAAGATTTTTCCATTCTCAATTTACATAATATTAGTTTTTGGCATCAATTATTTATATCGAGTCCAAAATACCTTTATACAGAATGCTGTTCCATTTAGCCCACAAATGCTGCTTCATTAAAGCCCATGGGTGGCACTTTATGCATTCTCAAACTTTTAGGCAACATCCCTAATTTCCAAAAGTGGGATTAAATCTGTACATATTTAAATGGTTAATTTTCTTACTCAGACTACTAAATCCCTCCCAAAATATATCCGTTTCACATAAAAGTGTGTGCGCTTCTCCTTCCGCCTAACTGGCACGTCGTCCTTACGGGCGCCACTCCTTGCAACTCCACGCTGCCCTCCAGTGGCAAAAGAAATAAGATACATTTACTATACTCGTCTGGCAGCTGCTCCCGTATAAGGTGGGTAACTCTGTATTAGGGGTCTTGGTAGACTATATTTTATACTTATGTCGGATAGATGAGGAATTAATATTCCTAACGGGTTATTGTGAGAGGCCTTAGATCTTATCCTATATGCACGCAGCCCTCGCCTCTCTGACCTTGAACACGTACTTCAATCTGATTTTTGAGACTTGAAACTGGATTTCCCAAAACAAACTGATTTTAAACACTGACAAGACTGTAACAATGGTATTTGGGACCAGAGCTAAATTGCTAAAGCTGCCAATGACAGAGCTTCAGATAAAAACCAGCTCTAAAACCATCCTAGCCCCTGTTACTTGTTTGAAATATCTGATCATTCAACTCCCATTTAACATTTGGGTTGCACATTGATACCCTGACATCCAAATCCTATGCCAAACTAGGTGTACTTTAAAGGAACAAATCCTCCCTAAGGCCCTCATGCAGTAAGCAGCGATAAGCCACTTATCACCAGCTTATCGCCAAAAAAGCCACACTGATACACACACACACACACACAGATACAGACACACTGATACACACACACACACCGCGCCCTGATGGCAGGGGTGGAGGCGTGGGGCTCCTGCTCTCCTCTGTCTGCCGTTACCGAACCCTTCCTATTCCCCCCTCTCTTGCTTTTCCCTCCTTTGAGGCTCACACTGTCCAGATCTTCTCTCCTCTCCCTGTTCATGTGGCGGTCATCTATCGCCCACCTACCTCTACTCATCCCCCTTCTGCCTTTCTCTCTCACTTTGAATCCTGGCTCTCTTTCTTTCTCTCCTCAGACTCCCCTGTTCTTCTCCTTGGGGACTTCAATTGCCACATTGATGACCCCTCTCTCTCTTGGGCTTCCCGCTTTCTTTCTCTTACCTCTTCTTTTGGCCTTCAACAGTGGACTGCAGCCAGCACCCACAAGGATGGCCACTACTTAGACCTGGTTTTCACTAAAAACTTATCTCTCTCTGATTTCTCCATTTCCCCTTTTCCTCTCTCTGACCATCATCTCATCTCATTCTCTTTATCTCGCTTCTCCCCTTCTCCACCTCCATCTACCCCCCGGTTCTGCAGAAACCTGCGCTCTATTCACTTACCTGACTTTGAGTCCACTTTACACTCCTCCCTCTCCTCTCTCAGCTCTGCTACAGACCCTGACAACCTGGTCAGAAAGTACAACTCTGTCTTGTCCTCATCTCTTGATCTACATGCCCCGCTTTCTCTCTGCCGCCCTCGCCCTTCTAACCCTAGACCCTGGCTAAATTCCCACACGCGCATGCTGCGTTCCTCCACTCGTTCCTCTGAACGCCTCTGGAGGAAGTCTCACACTCTCGCAGACTTCCTTCACTACAAATTTATGCTATCCTGTTTCAACTCTGCCCTCTCGCAAGCTAAACAAGCCTACTTTTCTGCACTAATAACATGCACAAGTCTAACCCACGCCGACTGTTCTCTGTCTTTGATACTCTACTCAAACCACCCTCAGCTGCCTCTCCTTCCTCCATCTCCGCTCAGGACTTTGCAGACTATTTTAAGGAAAAGGTGGAATCCATACGGCAGAACATCCCCTGTTTCTTCCCCCCATCCTACACCTCTTCCTAACTCTCCTCCTGCCTTCCTTGAGTCTTTTTCCACTGTCTCAGAGGAGGATGTGTCGCTGTTGATCTCCTCTTCTCCCTCTACCACTTGCCCTCTTGACCCCATTCCCTCCCATCTCCTAAAACCTCTAGCTCCTACTATAATCCCTACGCTTACACACATTTTTAACTCCTCCCTCTGCTCTGGAACCTTTCCATCCTCCTTCAAACATGCAACAGTCATACCATTACTCAAAAACAGCAAGCTTGACCCTACCTGTCTTTCTAACTATCGACCTGTCTCCCTCCTGCCTTTTGCCTCTAAACTACTTGAACGTCTTGTATTCTCTCGCTTGCTCCATTTTCTCAACACTTATTCTCTCCTAGACCCTCTACAATCTGGCTTCCGCACTGCTCACTCCACGGAAACAACCCTCACTAAAATAACTGACGAGATCCATGCTGCCAAAGACAGAGGTCATTACACTCTGCTCATATTACTCGACCTCTCTGCAGCATTTGACACCGTGGACCACCCTCTTCTCCTCCACATTCTCCATACTCTAGGTATTCGGAACAAAGCTCTATCCTGGATCTCATCCTACCTCTCCCATCGTACTTTTAGTGTCTCTTCTGCTAACACCTCCTCCTCCTCTATTGATCTCTCTGTGGGGGTACCCCAGGGCTCTGTCCTGGGACCTCTTCTCTTTTCTCTGTACACACTCTCTCTAGGTGACCTAATAACATCTTTTGGGTTTAATTATCACCTCTATGCCGACGACACACAAATATACTTTTCAACACCTGACCTTACACCTGCTGTACAAACCAAAGTTTCTGAATGTCTCTCTGCTATATCATCCTGGATGGCCCTCCGACGCCTTAAACTCAACATGGCTAAAACAGAGCTCCTCATACTTCCTCCCAAACCTGGCCCTAATACCTCCTTCCACATTACTGTTGGAACTACAATCATTCACCCAGTAGCCCAAGCACGCTGCCTAGGGGTCACGTTCGACTCCTCTCTCACATTCGCCCCTCACATTCAAAACATTTCTAAAACTTGTCGCTTTTTCCTCCGCAATATAACTAAGATACGCCCTTTCCTCTGTTGTTCGACTGCTAAAACTCTGACTCAGGCCCTCATTCTCTCCTGTCTTGATTACTGTAACCTCCTGCTGTCCGGCCTTCCTGCCTCTCACCTGTCTCCCCTACAATCTATCCTAAATGCTGTTGCCAGAATCACTCTACTCTTTCCTAGATCTGTCTCAGCATCTCCCCTCATGAAATCCCTCTCCTGGCTTCCGATCAAATCCCGCATCTCACACTCCATTCTTCTCCTCACTTTTAAAGCTTTACATTCTTCTGCCCCTCCTTACATCTCATCCCTAATTTCTCGGTATGCACCATCCAGACTCTTGCGTTCTTCTCAAGGATGTCTTCTTTCTACCCCCTTTGTATCTAAAGCCCTCTCCCGCCTTAAACCTTTTTCACTGACTGCCCCACATCTCTGGAATGCCCTTCCCCTCAGTACCCGACTAGCACCCTCTCTATCCACCTTTAAGACCCACCTTAAGACACACTTGCTTAAAGAAGCATATGAATAGCACTGTGGATATTCTAAACACGATACATAATGCTTGACCCCCTGCAGACGCACTTACCAGAACTCCCTCCTACTGTCTCTGTACGTTCTCCCTACCTACCAATTAGACTGTAAGCTCCTCGGGGCAGGGACTCCTCTTCCGAAATGTTACTTTTATGTCTAAAGCACTTATTCCCATGATATGTTTTTTATATTATCTGTTATTTATTTGATTACCACATGTATTACTACTGTGAAGCGCTATGTACACTAATGGCGCTATATAAATAAAGACATACAATACAATACAATACACACACACACAGATACAGACACACTGATACACACACACACACACACACCCACTAATACACACACACACACACACACACACACACACACACACACACACACACACACTGATTCACACACACACACACACACAAACACTGATTCACACACACACACACACACACACACACACTGATTCACACACACACACACACACACACACACACACACTGATTCACACACACACACACACACCCACTGATTCACACACACACAGACCCACTGATACACACACACACACACACACACACTGAAACACACACACACACTGAAACACACACACACACACTGAAACACACACACACACACACACACACACACACACACACACTGACACACACACACACACACACACACAGATACACACAGATACACACACACACAGATACACACACACACACACACAGATACACAAACACACAGAGATACACATACACACACACACACACATACACACAAATACACACACACAGATACACATACACACACACACACACACACTGATACACACACACACACACACACACACACACACACACACTGATACACATACACACACACACACACACACACACACACTGATACACATACACACACACACACACACAGATACACACCCACACACACACACTGATTCACACACACACACACACACACACACACACACACACACACACACAAAGCTGTGAGCGCCGGAGGGGCAAAGGTGGGAGCGCCGGGGGGCAAAGCTGTGAGCGCCGGGGGGGGGGGGGGCAAAGGTGGGAGCGCCGGGGGGCAAAGGTGGGAGTGCCGATGGGGCAAAGGTGGGAGCGCCGGGGGGCAAAGGTGGGAGTGCCGATGGGGCAATGGTGGGAGCGCCGGGGGGGCAATGGTGGGAGCGCCAGGGGGGCAAAGGTACAAGGTGGTACAAAGGTAGGCGCACCCCCGCTACCACCTCCTATTACCCCCCCTGGCTGGGACCCGGGACAGAAAGGGGACACTCACCGCGAACAGAGGAGCCGGGAGCGGGAAGACACTTGTGCTCTGCACAAAGCGGAAGTCCCGCCCCCGGCTTCCTCTGACCTGCCTGCAACCAATCCCCTGCGGGCCGGCCGGCATTCTAAGTCCCGCCCCCGGCATTCTCCTTCATTCAGTCTCCCCGGCAGCATTCACACACACACATAGAAAATACTTACCGGCCGCCGCATTCTCCTCACCGCCGCTGCCCCGCAATACCGGGACCAGGGACAAAAACCGGGACATAACCGGGACGGAGCTAAAATCGGGACAGGGCAGAAAAAAACGGGACTGTCCCGGCAAAACCGGGACGAATGGTCACCCTACTTACAGACTATTCACTTGAGTGGACCATAAAGTGTCTTATAGAGGGAACTCTAAGGTGTCTTAAGATGCATTAAGATATATTATGTATGTAAATATTTATTTATATAGCGCTTTATAAGAGAGGCAATACAGTACAGAGAATTATAGTACAATAAGTGCAACAAACAAAATCAGACAATAGGAAAGGAAATCCCTGGCCTGCAGAGCTTACAGTCTTAATGCTAGATCCATGGAACTCTGTTGTGTTTACGCTAATAACGGGACATTCCTGAAATTGGTACCTGACCCTGTGTGGTAGGCAGAGACACAGGGGCAGTGCCTGCCAATATCATAAAGAGCAGTGCACTTCCTATTTAGTAGAAGTGTGTGTCAGAGTTAAGAGTTCAGTCCAGAGTTAGAGTCTGCTGAGTCTGTCACCTGGCTGGCCCAGGGTGACAGAGAGAGCCTATATCAATTGGCCGTTGGAGAAGGGGTGCCATCAGCCTCTGAGTAGAGCTGATGCAACCTTAGTTAGGGAGGTGGACCAATTCCTCTCACCCTGTTTAGGGGGCGAGGGAAGAGCTAGCCCCACCCTGGGTGCCCTTGACCTGGGGTGGTGGCAGGGACACAGAGACCATCCTGAGGGAGAGCAGTCCTGTGTGGAGGAAGACACCCTGTACCTGATATATAGTCTTGTTGCTGCTATTCTGCTGCTGTGAATAAAGAGCTGCGGCTGCTTTTAAAGATATACAGTGTGAGACTGGAATCTCTCATCCCCGAGGGGGGGGGGGGGGACTCTCTGGAAGGATTCCACCCGTATTCCTGGGGCTCAGAGATGGAGGCGCTGCACCATTACATACATAGTTACATAATAGATGAGGTTGAAAAAAGACGTACGTCCATCAAGTTCAACCTATGCTAAATTCAGACAACAGATACTTACTTATTGATCCAGAGGAAGGCAAACAAAAAACCCCATTAAGGGGAAAAATTAATTCCTTCCTGACTCCAAGAATTGGCAATCGGATTAATCCCTGGATCAACATCCTTCCCATATATACTTATTTGGTATATCCCTGTATACCTGTCCCATCTAAAAAGATGTCCAACCTTTTTTTGAACAAATCTATTGTATCTGCCATCACAGTCTCCATGGGTAATGAGTTCCACATTTTAACTGCCCTTACTGTAAAGAACCCTTTCCTTTGTTGCTGGTGAAATTTCCTTTCCTCCAACCTTAAGGGATGGCCCGAGTCCTTTGTACTGCCCGTGGGATGAATAGTTCTTTTGAAAGCTCCTTGTATTGTCCCTGAATATATTTGTATATAGTTATGATATCCCCTCTTAGACGCCTCTTTTCTAATGTAAATAAATCCAATATAGCTAGCCTCTCCTCATAAGTTAGAATGTCCATCCCCTTTATTAATTTGGTGGCTCTTCTCTGCACTCTCTCTAGTTCCAAAATGTCTTTTCTTAGGATTGGTGCCCAAAATTGTACTCCATATTCAAGGTGTGGTCTTACTAATGCTTTGTAAAGGGGCATAATTATGTCTACTTCCCTTCCATCAATTGCCCGTTTGATGCAAGATAAGATCTTGTTTGCCTTTGCAGCTACTGCATGACATTGGGCACTATTGCTAAGCCTGCTGTCTACAAGCACCCCTAAATCCTTCTCCATCAAGGATTCCCCCAATATATCTCCATTTAATTTGTAAGTCGCCTTTTTATTCTTGCATCCCAAATGCATAACCTTATATTTATCTGTATTAAACCTCATTTGCCATTTACCTGCCCACGTTTCCAGTCTCTCCAAGTCCTTCTGAAGAGAAATTTCATCCTGCTCTGATAAGACGGAGGCATTCACCCCAGAAACCTGATCCTGTCATCCCCCATACCATCGCGGGAGACTCAGGCCCCCCTGTTGCCAGCAGGTATGCACCACACTCAGACACGTAGCCAGACCCTAGTACAGAGGAGGGGGGCCCGATCTGCGATTGGCCCAGGGAAGGGGGGCTACATTGGGAATCGATGTTATTTTTCTTCATATTAATGGGTATCCTCAAAGCGAATGATATGCCAAAATGACGTCCATTAGCAAAACTACAATTGTTTCTTCACTTTTTCTGCTTGATCAATAGGGTGACCAGATTTCGAAAATGAAAAACCGGGACACCTTAAAAAATAATTTATTAAACAAATTACATCACGTGACACCCCCTGTTGCCATGACAACAAGACACTCTGATGCCCCTGCAGTGTTAGTGTGTATAGAGGTGGGGGCTTTGCTTGGGCCCTTCAACTCTTACAGCCAGGGCATTATTGGCCAGGAATGCCCAGTTCGGAGGGGATTACTACTTCAAAATGTATTTGATTCGTAACAACATCAAAAAACTCTAATACCAATAACTAACAACCACAGACAATGATAATCTAAACCATCAAATAAAATGTCTACGGCCCTTGTTCAAGCATGTTTGCGGTACTTACCAGATAAATCAGTGCCTGCAATCCACGACTGTATCCGCCTCTCCGAGCGTCTGAAAGCAACCCAGCGTTCCTGGTGTGTGGCTGAAGAGGTGAGGGACTCCCTCCTCTCAAACGGAAAAGAAGAGCAAAAAATAGAGTTGGAACATACCTATCATACAGGGATGAGAGAGAGAGACAGAGAATGAGAGAGAGACAGAGAATGAGAGACAGAGAATGAGAGACAGAGAATGAGAGAGAGACAGAGAATGAGAGAGAGACACAGAGAGAGAGAGAGACAGAGAATGAGAGAGAGACAGAGAGAGGGACATAGGGAGAGAGAGACAAAAGTAATGTACTGTATAACCATTATACCGTACCCCCTAGTATTCGTGTAATCATTGTCCCACACCCCCTTTTACTCACGCTTTGGCAATACTGAAATGTTCTTTTGACAGAGACACACAGAGAGAAACAGAGACACACAGAGAGAGACAGAGACACAGAGAGAGAGACAGAGACACAGAGAGACACACAGAGAGAGACAGAGACACAGAGAGAGACAGAGACACAGAGAGAGAGAGAGAGACACGGGCCTATTTAGTAAGCGTCGATAAGGCTGCGTCTATAGTATTTCAGACGGAGGGAAGGCACACACGCTGCAATACACTTGCTCAAGCCTGAGCTTTTTTATGGCTTTGCAGGGTATGCAGCGGGTGCGATTGGGGGCGTGGCAATAAATATTTGGAGGCGTGGCAATAACGTTCCGGCGCGGACGTCACTTTCCTACCTCACATCCCGATCCACCGGCATTTTTTCAGATGCAGCATCTGAAGCACTGTGCAGACAAGAAGAAAAATGCACACAATGCGCACCAGAGATTAAAATATAGTAAATTATTTATTAATAAAACAAGAAATAACCGAGGAGGATCCAACCCCACCTCAGTACTTTCTTCTCGTTGCTATTGCCACACTATACGTCCTGACGCCGGAAGGGAAGTTGGTACGCGACCAAGACGAGACACCGGATTTACAGTGGAACCACAACATACCACAGATTGCTGGAGGACCACACTGCGAGGGGCGCAGCCTATCGAGTTTCCCGGTCATCGTCCAAAGTCTGGAGCTGCGGAGTGACCACCGGATTACCACGGAGCCCGAGCCTGTCTCACACAATGCTTTTACCAAACGGATGTTTGTGAGTTTGCTATTTTTATCTTGTCCAGGAAATGAAATTGTTAAACCGAATTTACACATGGAGCGGGCACTTTCTCTTCTTTTTTTTGTTTAGATATCTATCGAGGAGGTGGTTGTTTCCCTGAAGAGAGCTGCCAGGGCTCCAGAGGACGCCCGAATTGGATCCTTTTATGATTGAGTTATAACATAGCTATTAGAGCTAGGTTTCTGGACTTTTATTGTGTTTAGGCATAGTGTTTATTATTATTTTATTACAGCTACTTTTTAGTAATTGCACTGTTATTAATTCTGACCACTAATTCTCACTGCCATTATAATCTCTCTCTAGCCACAACCAAATTGCTATATCAGCTATATTATTTATTGGTTATACCAGGGGAGCACAAACTTTTGCAGCTCGCCCCCCTGCCGGTGCTCGCGCCCCCCCCCCCTTACCTTGATGCGGCGTCATGTGACCTGCAGCGGCATTTGACGAGGGTGACGTCACATGACCCCGCAGCGTAATTTAACATACTGTGCTATATCTATGCACACACAGCTGTCTCTAGGCATAAAACACATCCACACCGGGGGAAGGACCAGCACAGATAACATTCCAAGAGACACTGTTTTTAAGTATACCTTTTGCTTGCTTCATTCATTGTAACATCGCCGGAAGAAGAGATCAGTGTATCTCGAAAGCTCGCACAAATAAAAGCATTTCGTTAGCCACAGAACGGTATTATCTATTTATTTTTTGATTATTGAAGCTCGGCTAACACGGTACTGATACCTCTATATATATATATTGCGCGCGCACACACACATATAACGTTTTATCCAACTTTTTCATTTATCATTTGTAGAGAAAATGAACAATGTCGCCAGAAGTGCTATTTTTCAAAATGTAACATCTCTACTAATTAGTGTAAAATGATACTTCATATAAAGCAGGTTATGGGACCCATTATAAAATGACCTTCATGTTTCTTATCACATCCCAGTATATGGATACTTTCTATTATCACAAGCTGCTAACATGTGACAGGGCTCAGAGTCTGAGCCCAGAATGTGACATACAGAACATTCTCATTCTAAATTTCAAAAAATATTGTGTTGATTTCTGACCTGACTGCCGTGGTTACAGCTCAACCACTCTGTTCTACTGTATGTCACCACTTTCTGCCACAACCAGCTGACGGTGGATCTGCAAGGAGTTCAACGCTTATTGGCATCACATCTGTTGCTTGGTTGACGTATCATTTCTCCAGCTTTTTATTGTATTGTTTTTAAATAGATTATATTTATTTAGTTGAATAGATATTTATTTAGTTTAATAGATATTTATTTAGTTTAATAGATTATATTTCTAAGTTTAATAAGTTATATTTCTTAGTTTAATAAGTTATATTTCTTAGTTTAATAAAATATATTTCTTAGTTTAATAAGTTATATTTCTTAGTTTAATAAGTTATATTTGTTAGTTTAATAAATTATATTTCTTAGTTTAATAAGTTATATTTCTTAGTTAATAGATTATATTTGTTAGCACAGTAGATTATATTTACTAGTATTTAAGTCTCCCCCTCAGTGCCCCATTAGGACCCGTGCGCATATTTCACATCTTTTCGGAGTCGCTTATTTTTTAGACCCTCGGAGCCGAAACCTAAAGGGGTCAGCTAAGAAAGTTCGGATCAAGAGGAGCCGCACAGCTTAAAGACAGAACATTTCCAAGGGAGATGGAGACAATTTGGGTAAGATCTGATTAAAGGACATCCTTTGAGGAAGGAAAGGGTGACAGGGGAGTCTAAGAGGGGGGTGAGAGAGCAAGGTGGTGTGTCAGATTGGGGCAGAGCAAGAGAACGCAAAAATGATGGGGATTTGCTGCACACCAAAAAAAAACAATAAGTAGTGATACTTTTACCGGTGCCCCTTAGTCTCAGGGAAGACCGGCATTTCGTCCAATGGATACAATATGATTGATGGGAAAGGGCACACGGATTTGAATAAAAAAAGATAATTTATTGTGCCACAGACTACAATGTTTCGGCTGCTGGCCTTTCTTTGCTGGATTTAGTGGGTTTAGCCACTTTACCTGAGAAAGACCAGCAGGCCGAAATGTTGTTGTCTATGGCAGTGCAAGAGAAAACAGGTTGGGGGGGGTGGGTTCTCGCAAAGTCGCCGACCCATGGGTGAGTGTCCCCGGTGGAAACTAGTCCTGGACCCCGGGAAAGCTGTCTGTGGCCCATACAAGCTGAGTAACATGTAAAAAGGACACATGTATGTTCAGAATGAGTTAGCATGGTATTTTGAGAGGCACCATAGCAGGTCAGTGCAAGTCAGTGCAGAGCACTGCAAGGTCAGTCAATATGAGGAAGGGTCCGATGGAGGAGTTGGAGGGTCCCAGAATATCTCTTAAAGCAGGGGTGCGCAAATCAAGGGGCACGACATTTTCTTGGGAGGAGGGGCTCGGCGCTTACAGAGGCCCCTCGCTCTTCCCCACAGCATTTAAATTAAATGCCGGAGATCGCGTGCAAGGCCTCTGTAAGTTCCCTTTCCTTGTCTCCGGTGGCTTCTGGCGATAGCAACGTGGCGTCACATGATGTGGCATTGCCATAGCAACGTGATATCACATGACGTCGTTACATCAGAACGTCGGAGACAAGGTGGGGAAGGTGGAGGGGGGAGCAGGGGGAAAAGGTTGTGCAACCCTGTCTTAAAGCATTGCCTTGCATACAGATCAGAGGCCAAGAATGGATATGGATATCCGATGTGAAGCCGGAAATAAGACAGAAAAGACCGTTTCGGGGGAAGAAGGTGAGTGATGAAATAGCCGTCACTGTGTAACTCTTCCAATTACCTGCAACTTCATGCAGAGAAATAGCAACGCTTGTTTTTAACGTGCTAAGCGCCTAATGGGGAATTCAACTGCTGAGAAGTTAAGGGAGTTACTAACCCAAACTCAGCGACGTTTCTGTGTCTCTGTGATAACTCCCCCAGGACATGCCTGAAAACCAGAGGTAACTCAATGTATTTTTGATAAATAGAAACATGACCTTCTGGGGAGGGGTATATAATGGGTACTGGGCCTGGTGAGGTGGGTATAACGAGTACTGGGCCTGGGGAGGGGCGTATAACAGGGTACTGGGCCTTGGGAATGTTGTATAACTGGGTACTGGGCCTGGGGAGGTGGGTATAACGGGTATTTGCCCTGTGGAGGGCGGTATAACGTGGTATTGGGGATGGGGTATAAGTGGCACAGGAGCTCTTGCGATACAGAGTATCACTGTCCCTGGTTACAAACACTTCATGTCTCCTGCAGATCAGGACACACACGAAGGTGGTGCCCTTTGTGCCACCAGACGACGAGGCGGGCTACGAGGCGGACGACGAGGCATACGACAAAGCGGGCGTCAAGTGGAACAATGAGGTGGGCTACAAGGCGGCCGATGACGCAGACGTGGTGTACGATGACCAAGGAGCATACGACAGGTGTGGCCGGATCTGCTGCTTCACCTTTTTTAGGCGGAGGAGAAGACCCCGGGAGCAGGTAGGAGAATACGAGAGGTGCGGACAGATCTGCTGCTTCACCTTTTTTAGGCGGAGAAGAAGCCAGGTGCAGGTAGCAGAGGAGCCAGGGCGTAGATACAGGGGTATTCTAGGGGCCCTGAGAAGTTGGTTTGACCGCAGGAGAGGCAGATAAGATCAGGAAGGCTGAGGGAGGGGCAGGTACTAGAGGGAGATAGGGATATTGGGCGTGAGAGGGTGAGAGAGAACAAGGAGCAGGGCCAGAGCACGGGTTTCATGCGCCCGAGGCAAAACTTAAAATTTGTGCCCCAGTTGTATAAAAAATAATAAGATAAATAAAATAATAAAATAAACAGTGGCATAGATATCGGGGCTGCAGGGGGGTGCGACCGCACCCCAGCGCAACGCAAAATAAAAATAAAAGGGCGCCAAAATACTGGATAAAAAAAAGAATAATAATTTTAAAAAAAAGATAAATAAATAAAATAATAAGAGGAAAAAATAATAATGATTATTAATGCGCCCCTAGGACCTCTGCGCGCTAGGCGACCGCCTAATGGCCGGCCGGCCCTGCGAGGTATGCGGGAGGAAAAGGGGTGAATGGGATAGATATGCAGGGGGATGGGGGAGCAGGTGAGTTATACACAGGGGCACAAGGGCCCCATCACCCGCATCTCTATATACTGAGTGTGCCCCTGTGTATAACAACGCTGATCTGTGCTGCTCCATCTGATCTCACTGCGCAGTGATCCAGGGACCATCCGATCGCCATTTAATGGGGTCAGGAAGGAATTTTTTTCCCCCATTGCACAGCAGGGGTTATGTTTCGCCTTCCTCTGGATCACAGCAACAAACTGCACTTTGTGCATGAATTATCAGTGAGATCTTTATACACCCTGCATTGGTCTTCACCCCTTTGCTGCCGGAGGGGCCTGCAATGCATTGCTCTGCGTGTTACTATATCGCTCTGCAATGTGCTGCAGGCCCCTCCCAGCAAAGAGATTCATTATTTCAATAAAATACTCTCTTTAATCAAACCTATGTGTAGTGTCTTTTCTATCCGTTGTATCTATTGCTAACAGCTCAGTGATTCTTCCCCAGGACGCTGCACTAGTGTCACGCTGCCAAGCCCAGGTGTGAGGGAGATTTATAGGGTCACATATACACTTCTGCCAAAACACGAGTGCAAACAGGAAGCCCCTCTGATCTCATATATTTTATTACACAAAACGGTATCTAAAAAGGTAAAAATAACATACATGGGATTCTGCTACAAATATCTCTCTAATTACAAACCAATTAGCAAATCATTCAGATTAGTCGAGCGAAAAGAAAGGGTTAAGTATCTCATGTACAGTATATGCAGTGTAGGCTATTCTGCAGCATTACATGCAGGGGACAACGTTTAGGGGATATAAGTAATGCTGATCTCAGAGCTGACCGGCTGACCTGCTCTACTGGCTGACCGGCTGACCTGCTCTACCGGCTGACCGGCTTCTCTTCTTTCAGCTAAATGACCTGAATTGTGGCCCCTGTATCTCCCAATTAAATGTTTTATTGGCATATTCTTGTTTGACTCGTTCTATACAGACATTTTCTATATATTCATTGTGGGATTTGATAACATCTGTAAGATCTCTCAGAATATCACATTCTGTACGTTTGTGTTGAAGATTTTTCCATTCTCAATTTACTTAATATTAGTTTTTGGCATCAATTATTTATATCGAGTCCAAAATACCTTTATACAGAATGCTGTTCCCTTTAGCCCACAAATGCTGCTTCATTAAAGCCCATGGGTGGCACTTTATGCATTCTCAAACTTTTAGGCAACATCCCTAATTTCCAAAAGTGGGATTAAATCTGTACATATTTAAATGGTTAATTTTCTTACTCAGACTCCTAAATCCCTCCCCAAATATATCCGTTTCACATAAAAGTGTGTGCGCTTCTCCTTCCGCCTAACTGGCACGTCGTCCTTACGGGCGCCACTCCTTGCAACTCCACGCTGCCCTCCAGTGGCAAAAGAAATAAGATACATTTACTATACTCGTCTGGCAGCTGCTCCCGTATAAGGTGGGTAACTCTGTATTAGGGGTCTTGGTAGACTATATTTTATACTTATGTCGGATAGATGAGGAATTAATATTCCTAACGGGTTATTGTGAGAGGCCTTAGATCTTATCCTATATGCACGCAGCCCTCGCCTCTCTGACCTTGAACACGTACTTCAATCTGATTTTTGAGACTTGAAACTGGATTTCCCAAAACAAACTGATTTTAAACACTGACAAGACTGTAACAATGGTATTTGGGACCAGAGCTAAATTGCTAAAGCTACCAATGACAGAGCTTCAGATAAAAACCAGCTCTAAAACCATCCTAGCCCCTGTTACTTGTTTGAAATATCTGATCATTCAACTCCCATTTAACATTTGGGTTGCACATTGATACCCTGACATCCAAATCCTATGCCAAACTAGGTGTACTTTAAAGGAACAAATCCTCCCTAAGGCCCTCATGCAGTAAGCAGCGATAAGCCACTTATCACCAGCTTATCGCCAAAAAAGCCACACTGATACACACACACACACACACAGATACAGACACACTGATACACACACACACACCGCGCCCTGATGGCAGGGGTGGAGGCGTGGGGCTCCTGCTCTCCTCTGTCTGCCGTTACCGAACCCTTCCTATTCCCCCCTCTCTTGCTTTTCCCTCCTTTGAGGCTCACACTGTCCAGATCTTCTCTCCTCTCCCTGTTCATGTGGCGGTCATCTATCGCCCACCTACCTCTACTCATCCCCCTTCTGCCTTTCTCTCTCACTTTGAATCCTGGCTCTCTTTCTTTCTCTCCTCAGACTCCCCTGTTCTTCTCCTTGGGGACTTCAATTGCCACATTGATGACCCCTCTCTCTCTTGGGCTTCCCGCTTTCTTTCTCTTACCTCTTCTTTTGGCCTTCAACAGTGGACTGCAGCCAGCACCCACAAGGATGGCCACTACTTAGACCTGGTTTTCACTAAAAACTTATCTCTCTCTGATTTCTCCATTTCCCCTTTTCCTCTCTCTGACCATCATCTCATCTCATTCTCTTTATCTCGCTTCTCCCCTTCTCCACCTCCATCTACCCCCCGGTTCTGCAGAAACCTGCGCTCTATTCACTTACCTGACTTTGAGTCCACTTTACACTCCTCCCTCTCCTCTCTCAGCTCTGCTACAGACCCTGACAACCTGGTCAGAAAGTACAACTCTGTCTTGTCCTCATCTCTTGATCTACATGCCCCGCTTTCTCTCTGCCGCCCTCGCCCTTCTAACCCTAGACCCTGGCTAAATTCCCACACGCGCATGCTGCGTTCCTCCACTCGTTCCTCTGAACGCCTCTGGAGGAAGTCTCACACTCTCGCAGACTTCCTTCACTACAAATTTATGCTATCCTGTTTCAACTCTGCCCTCTCGCAAGCTAAACAAGCCTACTTTTCTGCACTAATAACATGCACAAGTCTAACCCACGCCGACTGTTCTCTGTCTTTGATACTCTACTCAAACCACCCTCAGCTGCCTCTCCTTCCTCCATCTCCGCTCAGGACTTTGCAGACTATTTTAAGGAAAAGGTGGAATCCATACGGCAGAACATCCCCTGTTTCTTCCCCCCATCCTACACCTCTTCCTAACTCTCCTCCTGCCTTCCTTGAGTCTTTTTCCACTGTCTCAGAGGAGGATGTGTCGCTGTTGATCTCCTCTTCTCCCTCTACCACTTGCCCTCTTGACCCCATTCCCTCCCATCTCCTAAAACCTCTAGCTCCTACTATAATCCCTACGCTTACACACATTTTTAACTCCTCCCTCTGCTCTGGAACCTTTCCATCCTCCTTCAAACATGCAACAGTCATACCATTACTCAAAAACAGCAAGCTTGACCCTACCTGTCTTTCTAACTATCGACCTGTCTCCCTCCTGCCTTTTGCCTCTAAACTACTTGAACGTCTTGTATTCTCTCGCTTGCTCCATTTTCTCAACACTTATTCTCTCCTAGACCCTCTACAATCTGGCTTCCGCACTGCTCACTCCACGGAAACAACCCTCACTAAAATAACTGACGAGATCCATGCTGCCAAAGACAGAGGTCATTACACTCTGCTCATATTACTCGACCTCTCTGCAGCATTTGACACCGTGGACCACCCTCTTCTCCTCCACATTCTCCATACTCTAGGTATTCGGAACAAAGCTCTATCCTGGATCTCATCCTACCTCTCCCATCGTACTTTTAGTGTCTCTTCTGCTAACACCTCCTCCTCCTCTATTGATCTCTCTGTGGGGGTACCCCAGGGCTCTGTCCTGGGACCTCTTCTCTTTTCTCTGTACACACTCTCTCTAGGTGACCTAATAACATCTTTTGGGTTTAATTATCACCTCTATGCCGACGACACACAAATATACTTTTCAACACCTGACCTTACACCTGCTGTACAAACCAAAGTTTCTGAATGTCTCTCTGCTATATCATCCTGGATGGCCCTCCGACGCCTTAAACTCAACATGGCTAAAACAGAGCTCCTCATACTTCCTCCCAAACCTGGCCCTAATACCTCCTTCCACATTACTGTTGGAACTACAATCATTCACCCAGTAGCCCAAGCACGCTGCCTAGGGGTCACGTTCGACTCCTCTCTCACATTCGCCCCTCACATTCAAAACATTTCTAAAACTTGTCGCTTTTTCCTCCGCAATATAACTAAGATACGCCCTTTCCTCTGTTGTTCGACTGCTAAAACTCTGACTCAGGCCCTCATTCTCTCCTGTCTTGATTACTGTAACCTCCTGCTGTCCGGCCTTCCTGCCTCTCACCTGTCTCCCCTACAATCTATCCTAAATGCTGTTGCCAGAATCACTCTACTCTTTCCTAGATCTGTCTCAGCATCTCCCCTCATGAAATCCCTCTCCTGGCTTCCGATCAAATCCCGCATCTCACACTCCATTCTTCTCCTCACTTTTAAAGCTTTACATTCTTCTGCCCCTCCTTACATCTCATCCCTAATTTCTCGGTATGCACCATCCAGACTCTTGCGTTCTTCTCAAGGATGTCTTCTTTCTACCCCCTTTGTATCTAAAGCCCTCTCCCGCCTTAAACCTTTTTCACTGACTGCCCCACATCTCTGGAATGCCCTTCCCCTCAGTACCCGACTAGCACCCTCTCTATCCACCTTTAAGACCCACCTTAAGACACACTTGCTTAAAGAAGCATATGAATAGCACTGTGGATATTCTAAACACGATACATAATGCTTGACCCCCTGCAGACGCACTTACCAGAACTCCCTCCTACTGTCTCTGTACGTTCTCCCTACCTACCAATTAGACTGTAAGCTCCTCGGGGCAGGGACTCCTCTTCCGAAATGTTACTTTTATGTCTAAAGCACTTATTCCCATGATATGTTTTTTATATTATCTGTTATTTATTTGATTACCACATGTATTACTACTGTGAAGCGCTATGTACACTAATGGCGCTATATAAATAAAGACATACAATACAATACAATACACACACACACAGATACAGACACACTGATACACACACACACACACACACCCACCCACTAATACACACACACACACACACACACACACACACACACTGATTCACACACACACACACACACACACTGATTCACACACACACAGACCCACTGATACACACACACACACACACACACTGAAACACACACACACACTGAAACACACACACACACTGAAACACACACACACACTGAAACACGCGCACACACACACACACACACACACACACACACACATACACACACACACACACACACACACACACACTGATACACACACACACACACACACACACTGACACACACACACACACACACAGATACACACACACACAGATACACACACACACACACACACAGATACACAAACACACAGAGATACACATACACACACACACACACACACACATACACACAAATACACACACACAGATACACATACACACACACACACACACACACACACACACACACACACACACACACACACACTGATACACATACACACACACACACACACACACACACACTGATACACATACACACACACACACACACAGATACACACACCCACACACACCCACTGATTCACACACACACACACACACACACACACAAAGCTGTGAGCGCCGGAGGGGCAAAGGTGGGAGCGCCGGGGGGCAAAGCTGTGAGCGCCGGGGGGGGGGCAAAGGTGGGAGCGCCGGGGGGCAAAGGTGGGAGTGCCGATGGGGCAAAGGTGGGAGCGCCGGGGGGCAAAGGTGGGAGTGCCGATGGGGCAATGGTGGGAGCGCCGGGGGGGCAATGGTGGGAGCGCCAGGGGGGCAAAGGTACAAGGTGGTACAAAGGTAGGCGCACCCCCGCTACCACCTCCTATTACCCCCCCTGGCTGGGACCCGGGACAGAAAGGGGACACTCACCGCGAACAGAGGAGCCGGGAGCGGGAAGACACTTGTGCTCTGCACAAAGCGGAAGTCCCGCCCCCGGCTTCCTCTGACCTGCCTGCAACCAATCCCCTGCGGGCCGGCCGGCATTCTAAGTCCCGCCCCCGGCATTCTCCTTCATTCAGTCTCCCCGGCAGCATTCACACACACACATAGAAAATACTTACCGGCCGCCGCATTCTCCTCACCGCCGCTGCCCCGCAATACCGGGACCAGGGACAAAAATCGGGACATAACCGGGACGGAGCTAAAATCGGGACAGGGCAGAAAAAACCGGGACTGTCCCGGCAAAACCGGGACGAATGGTCACCCTACTTACAGACTATTCACTTGAGTGGACCATAAAGTGTCTTATAGAGGGAACTCTAAGGTGTCTTAAGATGCATTAAGATATATTATGTATGTAAATATTTATTTATATAGCGCTTTTATAAGAGAGGCAATACAGTACAGAGAATTATAGTACAATAAGTGCAACAAACAAAATCAGACAATAGGAAAGGAAATCCCTGGCCTGCAGAGCTTACAGTCTTAATGCTAGATCCATGGAACTCTGTTGTGTTTATGCTAATAACGGGACATTCCTGAAATTGGTACCTGACCCTGTGTGGTAGGCAGAGACACAGGAGCAGTGCCTGCCAATATCATAAAGAGCAGTGCACTTCCTATTTAGTAGAAGTGTGTGTCAGAGTTAAGAGTTCAGTCCAGAGTTAGAGTCTGCTGAGTCTGTCACCTGGCTGGCCCAGGGTGACAGAGAGAGCCTATATCAATTGGCCGTTGGAGAAGGGGAGCCATCAGCCTCTGAGTAGAGCTGATGCAACCTTAGTTAGGGAGGTGGACCAATTCCTCTCACCCTGTTTAGGGGGCGAGGGAAGAGCTAGCCCCACCCTGGGTGCCCTTGACCTGGGGTGGTGGCAGGGACACAGAGACCATCCTGAGGGAGAGCAGTCCTGTGTGGAGGAAGACACCCTGTACCTGATATATAGTCTTGTTGCTGCTATTCTGCTGCTGTGAATAAAGAGCTGCGGCTGCTTTTAAAGATATACAGTGTGAGACTGGAATCTCTCATCCCCGAGGGGGGGGGGGGGACTCTCTGGAAGGATTCCACCCGTATTCCTGGGGCTCAGAGATGGAGGCGCTGCACCATTACATACATAGTTACATAATAGATGAGGTTGAAAAAAGACGTACGTCCATCAAGTTCAACCTATGCTAAATTCAGACAACAGATACTTACTTATTGATCCAGAGGAAGGCAAACAAAAAACCCCATTAAGGGGAAAAATTAATTCCTTCCTGACTCCAAGAATTGGCAATCGGATTAATCCCTGGATCAACATCCTTCCCATATATACTTATTTGGTATATCCCTGTATACCTGTCCCATCTAAAAAGATGTCCAACCTTTTTTTGAACAAATCTATTGTATCTGCCATCACAGTCTCCATGGGTAATGAGTTCCACATTTTAACTGCCCTTACTGTAAAGAACCCTTTCCTTTGTTGCTGGTGAAATTTCCTTTCCTCCAACCTTAAGGGATGGCCCCGAGTCCTTTGTACTGCCCGTGGGATGAATAGTTCTTTTGAAAGCTCCTTGTATTGTCCCTGAATATATTTGTATATAGTTATCATATCCCCTCTTAGACGCCTCTTTTCTAATGTAAATAAATCCAATATAGCTAGCCTCTCCTCATAAGTTAGAATGTCCATCCCCTTTATTAATTTGGTGGCTCTTCTCTGCACTCTCTCTAGTTCCAAAATGTCTTTTCTTAGGATTGGTGCCCAAAATTGTACTCCATATTCAAGGTGTGGTCTTACTAATGCTTTGTAAAGGGGCATAATTATGTCTACTTCCCTTCCATCCATTGCCCGTTTGATGCAAGATAAGATCTTGTTTGCCTTTGCAGCTACTGCATGACATTGGGCACTATTGCTAAGCCTGCTGTCTACAAGCACCCCTAAATCCTTCTCCATCAAGGATTCCCCCAATATATCTCCATTTAATTTGTAAGTCGCCTTTTTATTCTTGCATCCCAAATGCATAACCTTATATTTATCTGTATTAAACCTCATTTGCCATTTACCTGCCCACGTTTCCAGTCTCTCCAAGTCCTTCTGAAGAGAAATTTCATCCTGCTCTGATAAGACGGAGGCATTCACCCCAGAAACCTGATCCTGTCATCCCCCATACCATCGCGGGAGACTCAGGCCCCCCTGTTGCCAGCAGGTATGCACCACACTCAGACACGTAGCCAGACCCTAGTACAGAGGAGGGGGGCCCGATCTGCGATTGGCCCAGGGAAGGGGGGCTACATTGGGAATCGATGTTATTTTTCTTCATATTAATGGGTATCCTCAAAGCGAATGATATGCCAAAATGACGTCCATTAGCAAAACTACAATTGTTTCTTCACTTTTTCTGCTTGATCAATAGGGTGACCAGATTTCGAAAATGAAAAACCGGGACACCTTAAAAAATAATTTATTAAACAAATTACATCACGTGACACCCCCTGTTGCCATGACAACAAGACACTCTGATGCCCCTGCAGTGTTAGTGTGTATAGAGGTGGGGGCTTTGCTTGGGCCCTTCAACTCTTACAGCCAGGGCATTATTGGCCAGGAATGCCCAGTTCGGAGGGGATTACTACTTCAAAATGTATTTGATTCGTAACAACATCAAAAAACTCTAATACCAATAACTAACAACCACAGACAATGATAATCTAAACCATCAAATAAAATGTCTACGGCCCTTGTTCAAGCATGTTTGCGGTACTTACCAGATAAATCAGTGCCTGCAATCCACGACTGTATCCGCCTCTCCGAGCGTCTGAAAGCAACCCAGCGTTCCTGGTGTGTGGCTGAAGAGGTGAGGGACTCCCTCCTCTCAAACGGAAAAGAAGAGCAAAAAATAGAGTTGGAACATACCTATCATACAGGGATGAGAGAGAGAGACAGAGAATGAGAGAGAGACAGAGAATGAGAGACAGAGAATGAGAGACAGAGAATGAGAGAGAGACAGAGAATGAGAGAGAGACACAGAGAGAGAGAGAGACAGAGAATGAGAGAGAGACAGAGAGAGGGACATAGGGAGAGAGAGACAAAAGTAATGTACTGTATAACCATTATACCGTACCCCCTAGTATTCGTGTAATCATTGTCCCACACCCCCTTTTACTCACGCTTTGGCAATACTGAAATGTTCTTTTGACAGAGACACACAGAGAGAAACAGAGACACACAGAGAGAGACAGAGACACAGAGAGAGAGACAGAGACACAGAGAGACACACAGAGAGAGACAGAGACACACAGAGAGAGACAGAGACACAGAGAGAGAGAGAGAGACACAGAGAGAGAGAGAGAGACACGGGCCTATTTAGTAAGCGTCGATAAGGCTGCGTCTATAGTATTTCAGACGGAGGGAAGGCACACACGCTGCAATACACTTGCTGAAGCCTGAGTTTTTTTATGGCTTTGCAGGGTATGCAGCGGGTGCGATTGGGGGCGTGGCAATAAATATTTGGAGGCGTGGCAATAACGTTCCGGCGCGGACGTCACTTTCCTATCTCACATCCCGATCCACCGGCATTTTTTCAGATGCAGCATCTGAAGCACTGTGCAGACAAGAAGAAAAATGCACACAATGCGCACCAGAGATTAAAATATAGTAAATTATTTATTAATAAAACAAGAAATAACCGAGGAGGATCCAACCCCACCTCAGTACTTTCTTCTCGTTGCTATTGCCACACTATACGTCCTGACGCCGGAAGGGAAGTTGGTACGCGACCAAGACGAGACACCGGATTTACAGTGGAACCACAACATACCACAGATTGCTGGAGGACCACACTGCGAGGGGCGCAGCCTATCGAGTTTCCCGATCATCGTCCAAAGTCTGGAGCTGCGGAGTGACCACCGGATTACCACGGAGCCCGAGCCTGTCTCACACAATGCTTTTACCAAACGGCTGTTTGTGAGTTTGCTATTTTTATCTTGTCCAGGAAATGAAATTGTTAAACCGAATTTACACATGGAGCGGGCGCTTTCTCTTCTTTTTTTTGTTTAGATATCTATCGAGGAGGTGGTTGTTTCCCTGAAGAGAGCGGCCAGGGCTCCAGAGGACGCCCGAATTGGATCCATTTATGATTGAGTTATAACATAGCTATTAGAGCTAGGTTTCTGGACTTTTATTGTGTTTAGGCATAGTGTTTATTATTATTTTATTACAGCTACTTTTTAGTAATTGCACTGTTATTAATTCTGACCACTAATTCTCACTGCCATTATAATCTCTCTCTAGCCACAACCAAATTGCTATATCAGCTATATTATTTATTGGTTATACCAGGGGAGCACAAACTTTTGTAGCTCGCCCCCCTGCCGGTGCTCGCGCCCCCCCCCCTTACCTTGATGCGGCGTCATGTGACCTGCAGCGGCATTTGACGAGGGTGACGTCACATGACCCCGCAGCGTAATTTAACATACTGTGCTATATCTATGCACACACAGCTGTCTCTAGGCATAAAACACATCCACACCGGGGGAAGGACCAGCACAGATAACATTCCAAGAGACACTGTTTTTAAGTATACCTTTTGCTTGCTTCATTCATTGTAACATCGCCGGAAGAAGAGATCAGTGTATCTCGAAAGCTCGCACAAATAAAAGCATTTCGTTAGCCACAGAACGGTATTATCTATTTATTTTTTGATTATTGAAGCTCGGCTAACACGGTACTGATACCTCTATATATATATATTGCGCGCGCACACACACATATAACGTTTTATCCAACTTTTTCATTTATCATTTGTAGAGAAAATGAACAATGTCGCCAGAAGTGCTATTTTTCAAAATGTAACATCTCTACTAATTAGTGTAAAATGATACTTCATATAAAGCAGGTTATGGGACCCATTATAAAATGACCTTCATGTTTCTTATCACATCCCAGTATATGGATACTTTCTATTATCACAAGCTGCTAACATGTGACAGGGCTCAGAGTCTGAGCCCAGAATGTGACATACAGAACATTCTCATTCTAAATTTCAAAAAATATTGTGTTGATTTCTGACCTGACTGCCGTGGTTACAGCTCAACCACTCTGTTCTACTGTATGTCACCACTTTCTGCCACAACCAGCTGACGGTGGATCTGCAAGGAGTTCAACGCTCATTGGCATCACATCTGTGACTTGGTTGACGTATCATTTCTCCAGCTTTTTATTGTATTGTTTTTAAATAGATTATATTTATTTAGTTGAATAGATATTTATTTAGTTTAATAGATATTTATTTAGTTTAATAGATTATATTTCTAAGTTTAATAAGTTATATTTCTTAGTTTAATAAGTTATATTTCTTAGTTTAATAAAATATATTTCTTAGTTTAATAAGTTATATTTCTTAGTTTAATAAGTTATATTTGTTAGTTTAATAAATTATATTTCTTAGTTTAATAAATTATATTTCTTAGTTAATAGATTATATTTGTTAGCACAGTAGATTATATTTACTAGTATTTAAGTCTCCCCCTCAGTGCCCCATTAGGACCCGTGCGCATATTTCACATCTTTTCGGAGTCGCTTATTTTTTAGACCCTCGGAGCCGAAACCTAAAGGGGTCAGCTAAGAAAGTTCGGATCAAGAGGAGCCGCACAGCTTAAAGACAGAACATTTCCAAGGGAGATGGAGACAATTTGGGTAAGATCTGATTAAAGGACATCCTTTGAGGAAGGAAAGGGTGACAGGGGAGTCTAAGAGGGGGGTGAGAGAGCAAGGTGGTGTGTCAGATTGGGGCAGAGCAAGAGAACGCAAAAATGATGGGGATTTGCTGCACACCAAAAAAAAACAATAAGTAGTGATACTTTTACCGGTGCCCCTTAGTCTCAGGGAAGACCGGCATTTCGTCCAATGGATACAATATGATTGATGGGAAAGGGCACACGGATTTGAATAAAAAAAGATCATTTATTGTGCCACAGACTACAATGTTTCGGCTGCTGGCCTTTCTTTGCTGGATTTAGTGGGTTTAGCCACTTTACCTGAGAAAGACCAGCAGGCCGAAATGTTGTTGTCTATGGCAGTGCAAGAGAAAACAGGTTGGGGGGGTGGGTTCTCGCAAAGTCGCCGACCCATGGGTGAGTGTCCCCGGTGGAAACTAGTCCTGGACCCCGGGAAAGCTGTCTGTGGCCCATACAAGCTGAGTAACATGTAAAAAGGACACATGTATGTTCAGAATGAGTTAGCATGGTATTTTGAGAGGCACCATAGCAGGTCAGTGCAAGTCAGTGCAGAGCACTGCAAGGTCAGTCAATATGAGGAAGGGTCCGATGGAGGAGTTGGAGGGTCCCAGAATATCTCTTAAAGCAGGGGTGCGCAAATCAAGGGGCACGACATTTTCTTGGGAGGAGGGGCTCGGCGCTTACAGAGGCCCCTCGCTCTTCCCCACAGCATTTAAATTAAATGCCGGAGATCGCGTGCAAGGCCTCTGTAAGTTCCCTTTCCTTGTCTCCGGTGGCTTCTGGCGATAGCAACGTGGCGTCACATGATGTGGCATTGCCATAGCAACGTGATATCACATGACGTCGTTACATCAGAACGTCGGAGACAAGGTGGGGAAGGTGGAGGGGGGAGCAGGGGGAAAAGGTTGTGCAACCCTGTCTTAAAGCATTGCCTTGCATACAGATCAGAGGCCAAGAATGGATATGGATATCCGATGTGAAGCCGGAAATAAGACAGAAAAGACCGTTTCGGGGGAAGAAGGTGAGTGATGAAATAGCCGTCACTGTGTAACTCTTCCAATTACCTGCAACTTCATGCAGAGAAATAGCAACGCTTGTTTTTAACGTGCTAAGCGCCTAATGGGGAATTCAACTGCTGAGAAGTTAAGGGAGTTACTAACCCAAACTCAGCGACGTTTCTGTGTCTCTGTGATAACTCCCCCAGGACATGCCTGAAAACCAGAGGTAACTCAATGTATTTTTGATAAATAGAAACATGACCTTCTGGGGAGGGGTATATAATGGGTACTGGGCCTGGTGAGGTGGGTATAACGAGTACTGGGCCTGGGGAGGGGCGTATAACAGGGTACTGGGCCTTGGGAAGGTTGTATAACTGGGTACTGGGCCTGGGGAGGTGGGTATAACGGGTATTTGCCCTGTGGAGGGCGGTATAACGTGGTATTGGGGATGGGGTATAAGTGGCACAGGAGCTCTTGCGATACAGAGTATCACTGTCCCTGGTTACAAACACTTCATGTCTCCTGCAGATCAGGACACACACGAAGGTGGTGCCCTTTGTGCCACCAGACGACGAGGCGGGCTACGAGGCGGACGACGAGGCATACGACAAAGCGGGCGTCAAGTGGAACAATGAGGTGGGCTACAAGGCGGCCGATGACGCAGACGTGGTGTACGATGACCAAGGAGCATACGACAGGTGTGGCCGGATCTGCTGCTTCACCTTTTTTAGGCGGAGGAGAAGACCCCGGGAGCAGGTAGGAGAATACGAGAGGTGCGGACAGATCTGCTGCTTCACCTTTTTTAGGCGGAGAAGAAGCCAGGAGCAGGTAGCAGAGGAGCCAGGGCGTAGATACAGGGGTATTCTAGGGGCCCTGAGAAGTTGGTTTGACCGCAGGAGAGGCAGATAAGATCAGGAAGGCTGAGGGAGGGGCAGGTACTAGAGGGAGATAGGGATATTGGGCGTGAGAGGGTGAGAGAGAACAAGGAGCAGGGCCAGAGCACGGGTTTCATGCGCCCGAGGCAAAACTTAAAATTTGTGCCCCAGTTGTATAAAAAATAATAAGATAAATAAAATAATAAAATAAACAGTGGCGTAGATATCGGGGCTGCAGGGGGGTGCGACCGCACCCCAGCGCAACGCAAAATAAAAATAAAAGGGCGCCAAAATACTGGATAAAAAAAAGAATAATAATTTTAAAAAAAAGATAAATAAATAAAATAATAAGAGGAAAAAATAATAATGATTATTAATGCGCCCCTAGGACCTCTGCGCGCTAGGCGACCGCCTAATGGCCGGCCGGCCCTGCGAGGTATGCGGGAGGAAAAGGGGTGAATGGGATAGATATGCAGGGGGATGGGGGAGCAGGTGAGTTATACACAGGGGCACAAGGGCCCCATCACCCGCATCTCTATATACTGAGTGTGCCCCTGTGTATAACAACGCTGATCTGTGCTGCTCCATCTGATCTCACTGCGCAGTGATCCAGGGACCATCCGATCGCCATTTAATGGGGTCAGGAAGGAATTTTTTTCCCCCATTGCACAGCAGGGGTTATGTTTCGCCTTCCTCTGGATCACAGCAACAAACTGCACTTTGTGCATGAATTATCAGTGAGATCTTTATACACCCTGCATTGGTCTTCACCCCTTTGCTGCCGGAGGGGCCTGCAATGCATTGCTCTGCGTGTTACTATATCGCTCTGCAATGTGCTGCAGGCCCCTCCCAGCAAAGAGATTCATTATTTCAATAAAATACTCTCTTTAATCAAACCTATGTGTAGTGTCTTTTCTATCCGTTGTATCTATTGCTAACAGCTCAGTGATTCTTCCCCAGGACGCTGCACTAGTGTCACGCTGCCAAGCCCAGGTGTGAGGGAGATTTATAGGGTCACATATACACTTCTGCCAAAACACGAGTGCAAACAGGAAGCCCCTCTGATCTCATATATTTTATTACACAAAACGGTATCTAAAAAGGTAAAAATAACATACATGGGATTCTGCTACAAATATCTCTCTAATTACAAACCAATTAGCAAATCATTCAGATTAGTCGAGCGAAAAGAAAGGGTTAAGTATCTCATGTACAGTATATGCAGTGTAGGCTATTCTGCAGCATTACATGCAGGGGACAACGTTTAGGGGATATAAGTAATGCTGATCTCAGAGCTGACCGGCTGACCTGCTCTACCGGCTGACCGGCTGACCTGCTCTACTGGCTGACCGGCTGACCTGCTCTACCGGCTGACCGGCTTCTCTTCTTTCAGCTAAATGACCTGAATTGTGGCCCCTGTATCTCCCAATTAAATGTTTTATTGGCATATTCTTGTTTGACTCGTTCTATACAGACATTTTCTATATATTCATTGTGGGATTTGATAACATCTGTAAGATCTCTCAGAATATCACATTCTGTACGTTTGTGTTGAAGATTTTTCCATTCTCAATTTACTTAATATTAGTTTTTGGCATCAATTATTTATATCGAGTCCAAAATACCTTTATACAGAATGCTGTTCCCTTTAGCCCACAAATGCTGCTTCATTAAAGCCCATGGGTGGCACTTTATGCATTCTCAAACTTTTAGGCAACATCCCTAATTTCCAAAAGTGGGATAAAATCTGTGCATATTTAAATGGTTAATTTTTCCATTGTGACAAAATATAAATTTTCTCAAAGACTCCTAAATGCCTCCCCAAATATATCCGTTTCACATAAAAGTGTGTGCGCTTCTCCTTCCGCCTAACTGGCACGTCGTCCTTACGGGCGCCACTCCTTGCAACTCCACGCTGCCCTCCAGTGGCAAAAGAAATAAGATACATTTACTATACTCGTCTGGCAACTGCTCCCGTATAAGGTGGGTAACTCTGCATTAGGGGTCTTGGTAGAGTATATTTTATACTTATGTCGGATAGATGAGGAATTAATATTCCTAACGGGTTATTGTGAGAGGCCTTAGATCTTATCCTATATACACGCAGCCCTCGCCTCTCTGACCTTGAACACGTACTTCAATCTGATTTTTTGAGACTTGAAACTGGATTTCCCAAAACAAACTGATTTTAAACACTGACAAGACTGTAACAATGGTATTTGGGACCAGAGCTAAATTGCTAAAGCTGCCAATGACAGAGCTTCAGATAAAAACCAGCTCTAAAACCATCCTAGCCCCTGTTACTTGTTTGAAATATCTGGGCATATAGTTCAACTCCCATTTAACATTTGGGTTGCACATTGATACCCTGACATCCAAATCCTATGCCAAACTAGGTGTACTTTACAGGAACAAATCCTCCCTAAGGCCCTCATGCAGTAAGCAGCGATAAGCCACTTATCACCAGCTTATCGCCAAAAAAGGCTACAGCGAATCAGTAAGCCCAGAGAAGCTGGCGATAAGAGCAAAAATAACCGTTTTTTTGGCCGGAAAAAAATAAATCGGCAGACGCGCGGTGATAAGCCACTTTTCGGCACTGATCGTCAGTTTTTCAAACACGCTCAATTCTATAAGGCCTGATCTGCTTATCTTATCTGCTTAGATAGTGCTGATCGCCACTTTAAAATTGCTGTTTCTTCTCCAAATTGTCCAGCCACAAAAGTTGGCAAGAAGGTGGGGTGAAGCTGCGATGAAAATAAAATGCATGTGTCCCAGAGCTGATATCCATTAATATCAGCACCAGAGACCCCCGGCATGAATCCGATGCATAAAAAATGCATTTACAGGCAACTTCATTACCGCCAAGGCAATGAAGGGGTTATATAACCGTGCCAGGCTTATTGCGGGTAGCGGGGGTGGGTGAAGGTGGTATTTGGCCCTGGGTGAATGTTTAGGCCTTGCCAGGGGGTTGCGGGATGACTTAACCTCTTCTTTAACTTAGCGGTTAATACCGCTAAGGTAATGAAGGGGTTAACCCCTCCCGCTACCCCCCTACCCGGTAGGCCTAAACACCCATCCTTGGGGCCAATACCCCGATCACCCACCCCCGCTACCCACAATAAACAAAAATACACATAACAGCCCCACTGGCCACCTCCTAGGTCCCTAATAAACCATTACAATATTCATAAAACCATTATTTTGTTTACACCCAGGATTATTACATGGGATTAGGGCTATGTTATTCAGTGAGGGGTTGTATGTTTGTATTAGTAGGGACAGGCAAGGCCGGAGCCAGATGGGGTTCTCCTGCCTCTGTCCCCCCTGTCTCCTGACCCTTCCTGTAGCCGGACATACAGAATATTGATAACAGAAGGGGAAATAAAACTAAGAGGTGCCGACAGGAGAAGGCCGTGTCATATCTATTCTTAGGGTGACCAGATTTTGAAAATTAAAAACCGGGGGACACAATTATATTATTTATTTTAAAACATTTTTTTTTTACATTAACAGTTTATTTATTGTATTACACTTATACTTTACTAACCTTGTTACATGTGTGTGTGTGTGTGCGTGCGTGCGTGTGTGGGTGTGAGTGACTGCCTGACATTTGGATGGGTGGGTGGGTGGGAGACTGCCTGACACTTGTGTGGGGGACTTTTTGGGAGACTGCCTGAAACTCATGGGAGACTGCCTGACACTTGGGTGGGTGACTGCCTGACACTTGGGTTGACTGCCTGACACGTGGGTGGGTGACTGACTGACTGACACGTGGGTGGGTGACTGACTGACACGTGGGTGGGTGGTAGACTGCCTGACACGTTAGACTGCCTGACACGTGGGTGGGTGGGTGACTGACTGCCTGACATATGGGTGGGTGACTGACTGACACGTGGGTGAGTGGGTTGGTGTCTGTATACATTCTGTCACTGATACACACAGACATTGTGAGGGGGGCAGTCACACACACACTGGGGGTGGCAGTCACACACACACACACACACACACACACACACACACACACACACAGAATGGGAGGGGGCAGACATACACACACACACACAGACTTGGAGGGGGCACATACACACACTGGGAGAGGGGCATCACACAGTGGGAAGGGGCAGACAGACACAGACACACAGACTGGGAGGGGGCAGTCACACATACACTGGGAGGGGGGGCAGTCACACACACACACAGACTGGGAGGGGGGCAGTCACACACACACAGACTGGGAGGGGGGGCAGTCACACACACACAGACTGGGAGGGGGGCAGTCACACACACACAGACTGAGAGGGAGGGCAGTCACACACACACACTGGGAGGGGGGGGCAGTCACACACACACACTGGGAGGGGGGGGCAGTCACACACACACACAGAATGGGAGGGGGGCAGACACACACACAGAATGGGAGGGGGCAGACACACACACACACACAGACTTGGAGGGGGCACATACACACACTGGGAGAGGGGCATCACACAGTGGGAGGGGGCAGACAGACACACACACAGACTGGGAGGGGGCAGTCACACATACACTGGGAGGGGGGGGCAGTCACACACACACAAACTGGGAGGGGGGCAGTCACACACACACAGACTGGGAGGGGGGCAGTCACACACACACAGACTGGGAGGGGGGGGGGCAGTCACACAAACACAGACTGGGAGGGGGGGCAGTCACACACACACAGACTGGGAGGGGGGGCAGTCACACACGCACAGACTGGGAGGGGGGGCAGTCACACACACAGACTGGGAGGGGGGCAGTCACACACACACTGGGAGGGGGGCAGTCACACACACACTGGGAGGGGGGCAGTCACACACACACTGGGAGGGGGGGCAGTCACACACAGACTGGGAGGGGGCAGTCACACACACACTGGGAGGGGGGCAGTCACACACACACTGGGAGGGGGGCAGTCATACACACACAGACTGGCAGGGGGGCAGTCACACACACACATACAGACTAGGAGGGGGCAGTCACACACACACACAGACTGGAGGAGAGAATGGAGAGGGGCAGTGCTGAGGGAAGGGGAGGCCCGGCATTACTGCAGGAGAGAAGGGAGGGGGCAGTGCTGAGGGAAGGGGAGGCCCGTCATTACTGGAGGAGAGAAGGGAGGGGGGCAGTGCTGAGGGAAGGGGAGGGCCCGGCATTACTGGAGGAAAGAAGGGAGGGGGGCAGTGCTGAGAGAGGGGAGGGCCGGCATTACTGGAGGAGAGAAGGGAAGGGGGCAGTGCTGAGGGAAGGGGAGGGCCCGGCATTACTGGAGGAGAGAAGGGAGGGGGGCAGTGCTGAAGAAAGGGGAGGCCCGGCATTACTGGAGAAGAGAAGGGAGGGGGGCAGTGCTGAGGGAAGGGGAGGCCCGGCATTATTGCAGGAGAGAAGGGAGGGGGCAGTGCTGAGGGAAGGGGAGGCCCGGCATTACTGGAGGAGAGAAGGGAGGGGGGCAGTGTTGAGGGAAGGGGAGGCCCGGCATTACTGGAGGAAAGAAGGGAGGGGGGCAGTGCTGAGGGAAGGGGAGGGCCCGGCATTACTGGAGGAGAGAAGGGAGGGGGGCAGTGCTGAAGAAAGGGGAGGCCTGGCATTACTGGAGGAGAGAAGGGAGGGGGCAGTGCTGAGGGAAGGGGAGGCCCGGCATTACTGGAGGAGAGCAGCGAGGGGGGCAGTGCTGAGGGAAGGGGAGGCCCGGCATTACTGGAGGAGAGAAGGGAGGGGGCAGTGCTAAGGGAAGGGGAGGCCCAGCATTACTGGAGGAGAGAAGGGAGGGGGGCAGTGCTGAGGGAAGGGGAGGCCCGGCATTACTGGAGGAGAGAAGGGAGGGGGGCAGTGCTGAGGGAAGGGGAGGGCCCGGCATTACTGGAGGAGAGAAGGGAGGGGGGCAGTGCTGAGGGAAGGGGAGGGCCCGGCATTACTGGAGGAGAGAAGGGAGGGGGGCGGTGCTGAGGGAAGGGGAGGCCCGGCATTACTGGAGGAGAGAAGGGAGGGGGGCAGTGCTGAGGGAAGGGGAGGGCCCGGGATTACTGGGGGAGAGAAGGGAGGGGGGCAGTGCTGAGGGAAGGGGAGGCCCGACACTACTGGAGGAGAGAAGGGAGGGGGGCAGTGCTGAGGGAAGGGGAGGCCCGGCATTACTGGAGGAGAGAAGGGAGGGGGGCAGTGCTGAGGGAAGGGGAGGGCCCGGCATTACTGGAGGAGAGAAGGGAGGGGGGCAGTGCTGAGGGAAGGGGAGACCCGGCATTACTGGAGGAGAGAAGGGAGGGGGGCAGTGCTGAGGGAAGGGGAGGCCCGGCATTACTGGAGGAGAGAAGGGAGGGGGGCAGTGCTGAGGGAAGGGGAGGGCCGGCATTACTGGAGGAGAGAAGGGAGGGGGGCAGTGCTGAGGGAAGGGGAGGGCCCGGCATTACTGGAGGAGAGAAGGGAAGGGGGCAGTGCTGAGGGAAGGGGAGGGCCCGGCATTACTGGAGGAGAGAAGGGAGGGGGGCAGTGCTGAGGGAAGGGGAGGCCCGGCATTACTGGAGGAGAGAAGGGAGGGGGCAGTGCTGAGGGAAGGGGAGGACCCGGCATTACTGGGGGAGAGAAGGGAGGGGGGCAGTGCTGAGGGAAGGGGAGGCCCGGCATTACTGGAGGAGAGAAGGGAGGGGGGCAGTGCTGAGGGAAGGGGAGGCCCGGCATTACTGGAGGAGAGAAGGGAGGGGGGCAGTGCTGAGGGAAGGGGAGGCCCGGCATTACTGGAGGAGAGAAGGGAGGGGGGCAGTGCTGAGGGAAGGGGAGGGCCCGGCATTACTGGAGGAGAGAAGGGAGGGGGGCAGTGCTGAGGGAAGGGGAGGGCCCGGCATTACTGGAGGAGAGAAGGGAGGGGGGCGGTGCTGAGGGAAGGGGAGGCCCGGCATTACTGGGGGAGAGAAGGGAGGGGGGCAGTGCTGAGGGAAGGGGAGGCCCGGCATTACTGGAGGAGAGAAGGGAGGGGGGGCAGTGCTGAGGGAAGGGGAGGGCCCGGCATTACTGGAGGAGAGAAGGGAGGGGGGCAGTGCTGAGGGAAGGGGAGGGCCCGGCATTACTGGAGGAGAGAAGGGAGGGGGGCAGTGCTGAGGGAAGGGGAGGACCCGGCATTACTGGGGGAGAGAAGGGAGGGGGGCAGTGCTGAGGGAAGGGGAGGCCCGGCATTACTGGAGGAGAGAAGGGAGGGGGGCAGTGCTGAGGGAAGGGGAGGCCCGGCATTACTGGAGGAGAGAAGGGAGGGGGGCAGTGCTGAGGGAAGGAGAGGCCCGGCATTACTGGAGGAGAGAAGGGAGGGGGGCAGTGCTGAGGGAAGGGGAGGGCCCGGCATTACTGGAGGAGAGAAGGGAGGGGGGCAGTGCTGAGGGAAGGGGAGGGCCCGGCATTACTGGAGGAGAGAAGGGAGGGGGGCAGTGCTGAGGGAAGGGGAGGGCCCGGCATTACTGGAGGAGAGAAGGGAGGGGGGCAGTGCTGAGGGAAGGGGAGACCCGGCATTACTGGAGGAGAGAAGGGAGGGGGGCAGTGCTGAGGGAAGGGGAGGCCCGGCATTACTGGAGGAGAGAAGGGAGGGGGGCAGTGCTGAGGGAAGGGGAGGGCCCGGCATTACTGGAGGAGAGAAGGGAGGGGGGGCAATGCTGAGGGAAGGGGAGCCCGGCATTACTGGAGGAGAGAAGGGAAGGGGGCAGTGCTGAGGGAAGGGGAGGGCCCGGCATTACTGGAGGAGAGAAGGGAGGGGGGCAGTGCTGAGGGAAGGGGAGGCCCGGCATTACTGGAGGAGAGAAGGGAGGGGGCAGTGCTGAGGGAAGGGGAGGACCCGGCATTACTGGAGGGAGAGAAGGGAGGGGGGCAGTGCTGAGGGAAGGGAGGCCCGGCATTACTGGAGGAGAGAAGGGAGGGGGGCAGTGCTGAGGGAAGGGGAGGCCCGGCATTACTGGAGGAGAGAAGGGAGGGGGGCAGTGCTGAGGGAAGGGGAGGCCCGGCATTACTGGAGGAGAGAAGGGAGGGGGCAGTGCTGAGGAAGGGAGGGCCCGGCATTACTGGAGGAGAGAAGGGAGGGGGGCAGTGCTGAGGGAAGGGGAGGCCCGGCATTACTTGAGGGAAGGGGAGGCCCGGCATTACTGGAGGAGAGAAGGGAGGGGGGCAGTGCTGAGGGAAGGGGAGGGCCCGGCATTACTGGAGGAGAGAAGGGAGGGGGGCAGTGCTGAGGGAAGGGGAGGGCCCGGCATTACTGGAGGAGAGAAGGGAGGGGGGGCAGTGCTGAGGGAAGGGGAGACCCGGCATTACTGGAGGAGAGAAGGGAGGGGGGCAGTGCTGAGGGAAGGGGAGGCCCGGCATTACTGGAGGAGAGAAGGGAGGGGGGCAGTGCTGAGGGAAGGGGAGGGCCCGGCATTACTGGAGGAGAGAAGGGAGGGGGGCAATGCTGAGGGAAGGGGAGGCCCGGTATTACTGGAGGAGAGAAGGGAAGGGGGCAGTGTTGAGGGAAGGGGAGGGCCCGGCATTACTGGAGGAGAGAAGGGAGGGGGGCAGTGCTGAGGGAAGGGGAGGCCCGGCATTACTGGAGGAGAGAAGGGAGGGGGGCAGTGCTGAGGGAAGGGGAGGACCCGGCATTACTGGGGGAGAGAAGGGAGGGGGGCAGTGCTGAGGGAAGGGGAGGGCCGGCATTACTGGAGGAGAGAAGGGAGGGGGGCAGTGCTGAGGGAAGGGGAGGCCCGGCATTACTGGAGGAGAGAAGGGAGGGGGGGCAGTGCTGAGGGAAGGGGAGGGCCGGCATTACTGGAGGAGAGAAGGGAGGGGGGCAGTGCTGAGGGAAGGGAGGCCCGGCATTACTGGAGGAGAGAAGGGAGAGGGGGGCAGTGCTGAGGAAGGGGAGGCCCGGCATTACTGGAGGAGAGAAGGGAAGGGGGGCAGTGCTGAGGGAAGGGGAGGCCCGGCATTACTGAGGAGAGAAGGGAGGGGGGGCAGTGCTGAGGGAAGGGGAGGCCCGGCATTACTGGAGGAGAGAAGGGAGGGGGGCAGTGCTGAGGAAAGGGGAGGGCCCGGCATTACTGGAGGAGAGAAGGGAGGGGGGCGGTGCTGAGGGAAGGGGAGGCCCGGCATTACTGGGGGAGAGAAGGGAGGGGGGCAGTGCTGAGGGAAGGGGAGGCCCGGCATTACTGGAGGAGAGAAGGGAGGGGGGCAGTGCTGAGGGAAGGGGAGGGCCCGGCATTACTGGAGGAGAGAAGGGAGGGGGGCAGTGCTGAGGGAAGGGGAGGGCCCGGCATTACTGGAGGAGAGAAGGGAGGGGGGCGGTGCTGAGGGAAGGGGAGGCCCCGCATTACTGGGGGAGAGAAGGGAGGGGGGCAGTGCTGAGGGAAGGGGAGGCCCGGCATTACTTGAGGAAGGGAGGCCCGGCATTACTGGAGGAGAGAAGGGAGGGGGGCAGTGCTGAGGGAAGGGGAGGCCCGGCAATTACTGGAGGAGAGAAGGAGGGGGCAGTGCTGAGGGAAGGGGAGGACCCGGCATTATTGGGGAGAGAAGGGAGGGGGGCAGTGCTGAGGGAAGGGGAGGCCCGGCATTACTGGAGGAGAGAAGGGAGGGGGGCAGTGCTGAGGGAAGGGGAGGCCCGGCATTACTGGAGGAGAGAAGGGAGGGGGGCAGTGCTGAGGGAAGGGGAGGCCCGGCATTACTGGAGGAGAGAAGGGAGGGGGGCAGTGCTGAGGGAAGGGGAGGGCCCGGCATTACTGGAGGAGAGAAGGGAGGGGGGCAGTGCTGAGGAAGGGAGGCCCGCATTACTGGAGGAGAGAAGGGAGGGGGGCAGTGCTGAGGGAAGGGGAGGCCCGGCATTACTGGAGGAGAGAAGGGAGGGGGGCAGTGCTGAGGAAGGGGAGGCCCGGCATTACTGGAGGAGAGAAGGGAGGGGGGCAGTGCTGAGGGAAGGGGAGGGCCCGGCATTACTGGAGGAGAGAAGGGAGGGGGCGTGCTGAGGGAAGGGAGCCCGGCATTACTGGGGGAGAGAAGGGAGGGGGGCAGTGCTGAGGGAAGGGGAGGCCCGGCATTACTGGAGGAGAGAAGGGAGGGGGGCAGTGCTGAGGAAGGGGAGGGCCCGGCATTACTGGAGGAGAGAAGGGAGGGGGGCAGTGCTGAGGGAAGGGGAGGGCCCGGCATTACTGGAGGAGAGAAGGGAGGGGGGCAGTGCTGAGGGAAGGGGAGGCCCGGCATTACTGGAGGAGAGAAGGGAGGGGGGCAGTGCTGAGGGAAGGGGAGGCCCGGCATTACTGGAGGAGAGAAGGAGGTGGGCAGTGCTGGGGAGGGGAGGCCCGGCATTACTGGAGGAGAGAAGGAGGGGGCAGTGCTGAGGGAAGGGGAGGCCCGGCATTACTGGAGGAGAGAAGGGAAGGGGGCAGTGCTGAGGGAAGGGGAGGCCGGCATTACTGGAGGAGAGAAGGAGGGGGGCAGTGCTGAGGGAAGGGGAGGCCCGGCATTACTGGAGGAGAGAAGGGAGGGGGCAGTGCTGAGGGAAGGGGAGGACCCGGCATTACTGGGGGAGAGAAGGGGAGGGGGGGCAGTGCTGAGGGAAGGGGAGGCCCGGCATTACTGGAGGAGAGAAGGGAGGGGGGCAGTGCTGAGGGAAGGGGAGGCCCGGCATTACTGGAGGAGAGAAGGGAGGGGGGCAGTGCTGAGGGAAGGGGAGCCCGGCATTACTGTAGGAGAGAAGGGAGGGGGGCAGTGCTGAGGGAAGGGGAGGGCCCGGCATTACTGGAGGAGAGAAGGGAGGGGGCAGTGCTGAGGGAAGGGGAGGCCCGGCATTACTTGAGGGAGAGGGAGAGGCCCGGCATTACTGGAGGAGAGAAGGGAGGGGGGCAGTGCTGAGGGAAGGGAGAGGGCCCGGCATTACTGGAGGAGAGAAGGGAGGGGGCAGTGCTGAGGGAAGGGGAGGGCCGGCATTACTGGAGGAGAGAAGGGAGGGGGGCAGTGCTGAGGGAAGGGGAGACCCGGCATTACTGGAGGAGAGAAGGGAGGGGGGCAGTGCTGAGGGAAGGGGAGGCCCGGCATTACTGGAGGAGAGAAGGGAGGGGGGCAGTGCTGAGGGAAGGGGAGGGCCCGGCATTACTGGAGGAGAGAAGGGAGGGGGGCAATGCTGAGGGAAGGGAGGGCCCGGCATTACTGGAGGAGAGAAGGGAAGGGGGGCAGTGCTGAGGGAAGGGGAGGGCCCGGCATTACTGAGAGAGAGGAGGGCAGGCTGAGGGAAGGGAGGCCCGGCATTACTGAGAGAGAGGAGGGGGCAGTGCTGAGGGAAGGGGAGGGACCCGGCATTACTGGGGAGAGAAGGGAGGGGGGCAGTGCTGAGGGAAGGGAGGCCCGGCATTACTGGAGGAGAGAAGGGAGGGGGGCAGTGCTGAGGGAAGGGGAGGCCCGGCATTACTGGAGGAGAGAAGGGAGGGGGGCAGTGCTGAGGGAAGGGGAGGCCCGGCATTACTGGAGGAGAGAAGGGAGGGGGGCAGTGCTGAGGGAAGGGGAGGGCCCGGCATTACTGGAGGAGAGAAGGGAGGGGGGGCAGTGCTGAGGGAAGGGAGGGCCCGGCATTACTGGAGGAGAGAAGGGAGGGGGGGCGGTGCTGAGGGAAGGGGAGGCCCGGCATTCCTGGGGGAGAGAAGGGAGGGGGGGCAGTGCTGAGGCAAGGGGAGGCCCGCATTACTGGAGGAGAGAAGGGAGGGGGGCAGTGCTGAGGAAGGGGAGGGCCCGGCATTACTGGAGGAGAGAAGGGAGGGGGGCGGTGCTGAGGGAAGGGGAGGGCCCGGCATTACTGGAGGAGAGAAGGGAGGGGGGCGGTGCTGAGGGAAGGGAGGCCGGCATTACTGGGGAGAGAAGGGAGGGGGGCAGTGGCTGAGGGAAGGGGAGGCCCGGCATTACTTGAGGGAAGGGGAGCCCGGCATTACTGGAGGAGAGAGGGAGGGGGGCAGTGCTGAGGGAAGGGGAGGCCCGGCATTACTGGAGGAGAGAAGGGAGGGGGCAGTGCTGAGGGAAGGGAGGACCCGGCATTATTGGGGGAGAGAAGGGAGGCGGCATTATTGGGGGAGAGAGGGAGGGGGGCAGTGCTGAGGGAAGGGGAGGCCCGGCATTACTGGAGGAGAGAAGGGAGGGGGGCAGTGCTGAGGGAAGGGGAGGCCCGGCATTACTGGAGGAGAGAAGGGAGGGGGGCAGTGCTGAGGGAAGGGGAGGCCCGGCATTACTGGAGGAGAGAAGGGAGGGGGCAGTGCTGAGGAAGGGGAGGGCCCGGCATTACTGGAGGAGAGAAGGGAGGGGGGCAGTGCTGAGGGAAGGGGAGGGCCGGCATTACTGGAGGAGAGAAGGGAGGGGGGCGGTGCTGAGGGAAGGGGAGGCCCGGCATTACTGGGGGAGAGAAGGGAGGGGGGCAGTGCTGAGGGAAGGGGAGGCCCGGCATTACTGGAGGAGAGAAGGGAGGGGGGCAGTGCTGAGGGTAGGGGAGGGCCCGGCATTACTGGAGGAGAGAAGGGAGGGGGGCAGTGCTGAGGGAAGGGGAGGGCCCGGCATTACTGGAGGAGAGAAGGGAGGGGGCGGTGCTGAGGGAAGGGAAGCCCGGCATTACTGGGGGAGAGAAGGGAGGGGGGGCAGTGCTGAGGGAAGGGGAGGGCCCGGCATTACTGGAGGAGAGAAGGGAGGGGGGCAGTGCTGAGGGAAGGGGAGGGCCCGCATTACTGGATGAGAGAAGGGGAGGCCCGGCATTACTGGAAGAGAGAAGGGAGGGGGGCAGTGCTGAGGAAGGGGAGGCCCGGCATTACTGGAGGAGAGAAGGGAGGGGGGCAGTGCTGAGGAAGGGGAGGCCCGGCATTACTGGGGGAGAGAAGGGAGGGGGGCAGTGCTGAGGGAAGGGGAGGCCCGGCATTACTGGAGAGAGAAGGGAGGGGGGCAGTGCTGAGGGAAGGGGAGGCCCGGCATTACTGGAGGAGAGAAGGGAGGGGGGCAGTGCTGAGGGAAGGGGAGGGCCGGCATTACTGGAGGAGAGAAGGGAGGGGGGCAGTGCTGAGGGAAGGGAAGGCCGGCATTACTGGAGGAGAGAAGGGAGGGGGGCAGTGCTGAGGGAAGGGGAGGGCCGGCATTACTGGAGGAGAGAAGGGAGGGGGCAGTGCTGAGGGAAGGGAGGCCCGGCATTACTGGAGGAGAGAAGGGAGGGGGGCAGTGCTGAGGGAAGGGGAGGCCCGGCATTACTGGAGGAGAGAAGGGAGGGGGCAGTGCTGAGGGAAGGGGAGGCCCGGCATTACTGGAGGAGAGAAGGGAGGGGGGCAGTGCTGAGGGAAGGGGAGGCCCGGCATTACTGGAGGAGAGAAGGGAGGGGGGCAGTGCTGAGGGAAGGGGAGGCCCGGCTTGCACCCTACACTTGCTCCATGTATGAAGAGGCGGGCCAAAAAACAAATCTTGGCAGAGTGACAGCACGGGCAGCCAATCAGGAGAGGGGGAGTTTTTTTTTGTTTAAACCATTCCTGCAGGCTTGCTTCCCGGGGGCCAGACAAATGATTTTCGCGGGCCGGACGTTCCCCACCCCTGCTTTATAGGAACAAATCCTCCCTAAGGCCCTCATGCAGTAAGCATTGATAAGCACTTATCACCAGCTTATCGCCACAAAAGCCTACAGCGATTCAGTAAGCCCAGAGAAGCTGGCGATAAGAGCAAAAATTACCGTTTTTTTTGCCGGAAAATAAATAAATAAATAAAATCGGCAGACGCGCGGTGATAAGCCACTTTTCGGCACTGATCGCCAGTTTTTCAAACACGCTCAATTCTATAAGCCCTGATCTGCTTATTGCGGCTGATCGCCACTTTAAAATTGCTGTTTCTTCTCCAAATTGTCCAGCCACAAAAGTGGCAAGAAGGTGGGGTGAAGCTGCGATGAAAATAAAATGCATGTGTCCCAGAGCTGATATCCATTAATATCAGCACCAGAGACCCCGGCATGAATCCGATGCATAAAAAATGCATTTACAGGCAACTTCATTACCGCCAAGGCAATGAAGGGGTTATATACCCGTGCCAGGCTTATTGCGGGTAGCGGGGTGGGTGAAGGTGGTATTTGGCCCTGGGTGGGTGTTTAGGCCTTGCGGGGGGTTGCGGGATGACTTAACCTCTTCTTTAACTTAGCGGTTAATACCGCTAAGGTAATGAAGGGGTTAATCCCTCCGCTATCCCCCCTCCGGTAGGCCTAAACACCCATCCTTGGGCCAATACCCCGTTCACTCACCCCCGCTACCCACAATAAACAAAAATACACATAACAGCCCCACTGGCCACCTCCTAGGTCCCTAATAAACCATTACAATATTCATAAAACCATTATTTTTTTTACACACAGGATTAATACCGCAGTCCAGCAGGGGTCCCCGGTGGTCCAGATGGGTGTCCGCAGGTTCCACAGTTCATCCTGGGGGGTGCCCACCGGTGTCTGGGGGACTTCGGGTTGTCCCCGCTAGGCTCTGTGGGCCTCCAGGTGGTCCCCGCGGGTGTCCGTGGGCACCAATGGCGTCCACGCGGTTGTCTGGGAGCTTTCAGGTGGTTCCCACAGGTGTCTAGGGGCCCTCGGGTGGTTCCCACGGGTGTCTGGGGGGCCCTCGGGTGGCCCTGTGGGTGCCTGGGGCCCCCACAGCTGTGGGGCCACCAGTTCTTCCCCGCAGGTGTCCTTCGTGGGTCCTCAGGTGGTCCCTGTGGTTGTCCTTGGGTTGTCCTTGGGTTGTCCCCGTGGGTCCCCGCTGGCCTGCTGTACCAATCCTGTATTTAAAAAACAAAAACATGGCCTACATTTACATGAATACAGCTCCCCCCACCCCACCAAACACATACAGCACAGTAATGGGCACAATAACTATTATCCAGGCACGTGCTCATCTCTCCATCTTTACTATACAGACTTGCACAGACGATAGTTGCGAGCTGTGACTCCCAGACAGGCAGAAAGCTGCAGTGATACCCAGGGGGAGGGGGAGAGACCTCTGATTGCTTCCTCCTCTCCTGCAGCATCTCCCCCAGTGTATCATCCCATACAGGAGTCACAGCATGGGGGGGGGAGGGGGGGAGGGGGGGAGGGTCCCATCCTATATGGCAGAGGAAGGATAGCAGTGCCTGTCCTACCCATCCTTGTCACATGGGATTAGGGCTATGTTATTCAGTGAGGGGTTGTATGTTTGTATTAGTAGGGACAGGCAAGGCCGGAGCCAGATGGGGTTCTCCTGCCTCTGTCCCCCCTGTCTCCTGACCCTTCCTGTAGCCGGACATACAGAATATGGATAACAGAAGGGGAAATAAAACTAAGAGGAGCCGGCAGGAGAAGGCCGTGTCATATCTATTCTTATTACCGTATTTCCTCGATTCTAGGATGCACTTTTTTCCCCTATTTTCACAGGCTGAAATAGGTCTGCGTTTTAGAATCGATGTATTTAAAAAAAAATCCGCTAGGGGGCGCTGCTGCAGATGCCGGCCAGGATATTCACAGTGTGCATGAACATCACATGGCTGCGATCATCCCCCTCCCCTTCCCTCCCATTCTCTCCCCCCCCGCCCCATGAGGTGCAGAGGGATCGGAGAGGTCTGTCAGGGCACATCAGCATTGCCCAGAAGCCCCCGCCCACCGAATCCCCGTGTGAAATGCAGGAGGTGCAGAGGTAGCTGTGTCTTTCTGGATGTGTTGTGTGTCTCTCTCTGTGTCTCTGTATGTGTTTGTCACTCTGTGTGTGTGTGTGTGTCTCTATCTATGTGTGTTTGTCTCTGTATGTGTCTGTGTGTGTCTCTGTATGTGTTTGTCACTGTGTGTGTGTGTGTGTGTGTGTGTGTGTGTGTGTGTGTCTCTGTATGTGTTTGTCACTGTGTGTGTGTGTGTGTGTGTGTGTGTGTGTGTGTCTCTCTGTCTGTGTGTGTCTCTGTATGTGTTTGTCACTGTGTGTGTGTGTGTGTGTGTGTGTGTGTGTCTCTCTGTGTGTGTGTGTGTGTGTGTGTGTGTGTGTGTGTGTGTGTCTCTCTGTGTGTGTGTGTGTGTGTGTGTGTGTGTGTGTGTGTCTCTGTCTGTGTGTGTCTCTGTATGTGTTTGCCACTGTGTGTGTGTGTGTGTCTGTATGTGTGTGTGTCACTGTGTGTGTGTGTGTGTGTGTGTGTGTGTGTGTGTGTGTGTGTGTGTGTGTGTGTCTCTCTCTGCTAGCAAAAGCAGGATAGGAGATTGTTAGAACATGTTCTTTTTACTTTAAGGAAAGCAATGAGTACAGGAATAAAAAGGTACTTGGTAACATCATAATAAGGGCCACTAAATGTAAATGGCTCGTGTGTTTATTTATCCCGGACACCTTCCTGCCCGTCCTGTTCTTACTGCTCTCTCATGCTCCCCCTCTCTCACTGCTTTGAAATCTGATGCTGGCTGCTCTAACAGCAAAGGGTTAAGAAAAATCCCCCCACACTGCCACTGCCCCTGCATATCTGTCTCTCTCTGGTCTGTGTGTGCCCCCTCCCCCCCCATCCTCTCCCCCATCCCCCCATTCTCTCCCCCATCCCTTCAATCTCTCCCCTTCCCTCCCATTCTCCCCTTCCTTCCCATTCTCCCCCTTCCTTCCCATTCTCCCCCTTCCTTCCCATTCTCTCCCCCTTTCCCTCCCATTCTCTCCCCCCCTTCCTTCCATTCTCTCCCTCCCCCTTCCCTCCCATTCTCTCTCCCCCCTTCCCTCCCATTCTCTCCCCCCCTTCCCTCCCCCCCCCTCCCTCCCGTTCTCTCCCCCCCTTCCCTCCCATTCTCTCCCCCCCTTCCCTCCCATTCTCTCCCCCCCCCCTTCCCTCCCATTCTCTCCCCCCCCCCTTCCCTCCCCCCCCTTCCCTCCCATTCTCTCCCCCCCCTTCCCTCCCATTCTCTCCCCCCCCCTTCCCTCCCCCCCTTCCCTCCCATTCTCTCCCCCCCTTCCCTCCCATTCTCTCCCCCCCCCTCCCTCCCATTCTCTCCCTCCCCCCCATTCTCTCCCTCCCCCCATTCTCTCCCTCCCCCCATTCTCTCCCCCCCCCATCCCTCCCATTCTCTCCCCCCCCTTCCCTCCCATTCTCTCCCCCCCTTCCCTCCCCCCCCCTTCCCTCCCATTCTCTCCCCCCCCCTCCCCCCCTCCCCTCCCCATGAGGTGCAGAGGGATCGGAGAGGTCTGTCAGGGCACATCAACATTGCCCAGAAGCCCCCCCGCCCTCCGAATCCCCGTGTGACAATGCAGGAGGTGCAGAGGTAGCTGTGTCTTTCTGGATGTGTTTGTGTGTCTCTCTCTCTGTGTCTCTGTATGTGTTTGTCACTCTGTGTGTGTGTGTGTGTGTGTGTGTGTGTCTCTATCTCTGTGTGTTTGTCTCTGTATGTGTGTGTGTGTGTCTCTCTCTGTCTGTGTGTGTCTCTGTATGTGTTTGTCACGGTATGTGTGTGTGTGTTTGTCACTGTGTGTGTCTGTGTGTGTGTGTGTTTGTCTCTGTATGTGTCTGTGTGTGTGTGTGTGTTTGTCACTGTGTGTGTGTGTGTGTGTGTGTGTGTGTGTGTGTCTCTCTCTGTCTGTGTGTGTCTCTGTATGTGTTTGTCACTGTGTGTGTGTGTGTGTGTGTGTGTGTGTGTGTGTGTGTGTGTGTGTGTGTGTGTGTGTGTGTGTGTGTGTGTGTGTGTGTGTCTCTGCTAGCAAAAGCAGGATAGGAGATTGTTAGAACATGTTCTTTTTACTTTAAGGAAAGCAATGAGTACAGGAATAAAAAGGTACTTGGTAACATCATAATAAGGGCCACTAAATGTAAATGGCTCGTGTGTTTATTTATCCCGGACACCTTCCTGCCCGTCCTGTTCTTACTGCTCTCTCATGCTCCCCTCTCTCACTGCTTTGAAATCTGATGCTGGCTGCTCTAACAGCAAAGGGGTTAAGAAAAATCCCCCCACACTGCCACTGCCCCTGCCATATCTGTCTCTCTCTGGTCTGTGTGTGCCCCCCTCCCCCCCATCCTCTCCCCCATCCCTCCAATCTCTCCCCCTTCCCTCCCATTCTCCCCCTTCCTTCCCATTCTCTCCCTCCCCCTTCCCTCCCATTCTCCCCCCCCTTCCCTCCCCCCCCTTCCCTCCATTCTCTCCCCCCCCCCTTTCCCTCCCATTCTCTCCCCCCCCTTCCCTCCCATTCTCACCCCCCCCTTCCCTCCATTCTCTCCCCCCCTTCCCTCCCATTCTCACCCCTTCCCTCCCATTCTCCCCCCCTTCCCTCCCATTCTCTCCCCCCCCTTCCCTCCCATTCTCTCCCCCCCCCTTCCCTCCATTCTCTCCCTCCATTCTCTCCCCCCCCCCTTCCCTCCCATTCTCTCCCCCCCCTTCCCTCCCATTCTCTCCCCCCCCCTTCCCTCCCATTCTCTCCCCCCCTTCCCTCCCATTCTCTCCCCCCTTCCCTCCCATTCTCTCCCCCCCTTCCCTCACATTCTCTCCCCCCCCTTCCCTCCCATTCTCTCCCCCCCTTCCCTCCCATTCTCTCCCTCCCATTCTCTCCCCCTTCCTTCACATTATCTCTCCCCCTTCCTTCACATTATCTCTCCCCCTTCCCTCACATTCTCTCCCCCTTCCTCGCATTCTCTCCCCCCCCCCTTTCCCTCACATTCTCTCCCCCCCCCCTTCCCTCACATTCCCTCCCCCCCCCTTCCCTCACATTCTCTCCCCCCCTTCCCTCACATTCTCCCCCCCCCCTTCCCTCACATTCTCTCCCCCCCTTCCCTCACATTCTCTCCCCCCTTCCCTTCACATTCTCTCCCCCCCCTTTCCTTCACATTCTCTCCCCCCCCTTTCCCTCACATTCTCTCCCCC